>NC_069504.1:929452577-929632577 GCF_027579735.1 Bombina bombina | reverse complement strand
CCCGGATAGGATGAAGACTTTGGAGCCTCTTCTGGACCTCTTCAGCCGCAGGATTATGAATCGCCAGCCCCTGCTTGGGTTGGATGAAGATTTTGGAGCCAGGACCGATCGGTGATACCCGGTGAGGTGAAGATAAGGTAGGAAGATCTTCAGGGGCTTAGTGTTAGGTTTATTTAAGGGGGGTTTGGGTTAGATTAGGGGTATGTGGGTGGTGGGTTGTAATGTTGGGGGGGGTATTGTATGTGTTTTTTTACAGACAAAAGAGCTGAATTTCTTGGGGCATGCCCCGCAAAGGGCCCTGTTCAGGGCTGGTAAGGTAAAAGAGCTTTGAACTTTTTAAATTTAGAATAGGGTAGGGCATTTTTTTATTTTGGGGGGCTTTGTTATTTTATTAGGGGGCTTAGAGTAGGTGTAATTAGTTTAAAATTGTTGTAATATTTTTCTAATGTTTGTAAATATTTTATTATATTTTGTAACTTAGTTCTTTTTTATTTTTTGTACTTTAGTTAGTTTATTTAATTGTAGTTATTTGTAGGTATTGTATTTAATTCATGTATTGATAGTGTAGTGTTAGGTTTAATTGTAGGTAATTGTAGGTATTTTATTTAATTTATTTATTGCTAGTGTAGTGTTAGGTTTAATTGTAACTTAGGTTAGGATTTATTTTACAGGTAATTTTGTAATTATTTTAACTATTTTAGCTATTAAATAGTTCTTAACTATTTAATAGCTATTGTACCTGGTTAAAATAAATACAAATCCTAAAATAGCTATAATATAATTATAATTTATATTGTAGCTATATTAGGGTTTATTTTACAGGTAAGTATTTAGCTTTAAATAGGAATAATTTATTTAATAAGAGTTAATTTATTTTGTTAGATTTAAATTATATTTAATTTATGGGGGTGTTAGGGTTAGGGTTAGACTTAGCTTTAGGGGTTAATCCATTTCTTACAGTAGCGGCGAGATTCGGTCATCAGATTAGGGGTTAATAATTGAAGTTAGGTGTCGGCGATGTTAGGGAGGGCAGATTAGGGGTTAATACTATTTATTATAGGGTTATTGAGGCGGGAGTGAGGCGGATTAGGGGTTAATAACTTTATTATAGTAGCGGTGCGGTCCGCTCGGCAGATTATGGGTTAATAAGTGTAGGCAGGTGGAGGCGACTTTGAGGGGGGCAGATTAGGGGTTAATAAATATAATATAGGGGTCGGCGGTGTTAGGGGCAGCAGATTAGGGGTACATAAGTATAACTTAGGTGGCGGTTGGCAGATTAGGGGTTAAAAAATGTAATCGAGTGGCGGCGATGTGGGGGGACCTCGGTTTAGGGGTACATAGGTAGTTTATGGGTGTTAGTGTACTTTAGAGCACAGTAGTTAAGAGCTTTATAAACCGGCGTTAGCCCAGAAAGCTCTTAAAAACTGACTTTTTTCTGCGGCTGGAGTTTTGTCGTTAGATTTCTAACGCTCACTTCAGCCACGACTCTAAATACCGGCGTTAGAAAGATCCCATTGAAAAGATAGGATACGTAATTGACGTAAGGGGATCTGCGGTATGGAAAAGTCGCGGCTGAAAAGTGAGCGTTAGACCCTTTAATGACTGACTCCAAATACCAGAGTGCGGTAAAAACCAGCGTTAGGAGCCTCTAACGCTGGTTTTGACGGCTACCGCCCAACTCTAAATCTAGGCCTATGTGAGTTCTAAGCTGCACTTTGGCTCAGAAAAACAAATTATACCCCCTGAGATTATGTGTAAAGGAAGTCTGTTGACTGGACGCTATTTTCTCATGGATGGTATCAATTTACATTTTTTTGTCATTTTACATCCATAGGAAAAATAGGGATTTAGTCCATTTTCTGGAATAATGTCTCATGGTTAGATGATGTAAACCTATGGTACATGTATTTTCTCAGTCTGGTTTCACCAGTAGGCCAGCATCATCCAGTAGACTATTGCCCAGAAGAAAACACTATTGCTGAAATTCTCTGTAAATGTTCAACCATCTCAGGTTTGTTTCCTACTAGAGTATGAGAGTATGTGTTTGGCTTCTAACTGTAATAGTGTTCTTGCCCATTAGCCTCCTCTTTTTATGGGTGGCATGCAGGGCCACCACTAGACATTTTGGGGCCCCTGACTTAACCATTGATCAGGGCCCCCGCACCATTTGACATGCCCAATTTTTGACCAAGTGACTAAAACGTATATGCACTTTATTCTTAAGTGTCTATTTAAACTTGGAAATGTTGTAAAGGTAGTAACATACAGACACACAGACACACTCATACACTGAAACACACACACACACACTCACACATAAGGATTCACATATAGATACTCTAGCAGACATGCAAAGAAACACACTCAGCACTTGTTTACATTGACCTGACAAGTAATGAGGTAGACTACAGTTTTGTAAAAAAAAAAGGAGATTTAGAAAACAAAATATGGAGTTCTGATTATCTTTTTGTAAAGGAAGATGCCAACTAAATGACAGCATGCAGTGGCTGAAAAGAAGGGCCCTGAACTGTCTAAACAATAATTTAAAGGTTAAATAGTGGATTAGGTGACCTCCGGAAAGGTCTCATTAGTCTCAAAGTCTGTAGAAAGATGTGAATAATCAGTAGTAAAGTAAAATGTCCTAAAAAGGAACAGACAATGGACACACAGACACACAAACTCAAACTTGCACATACACCCAAGGAAACACTGACAGAGACAGCCTCAGAAAACACACAAAGACATACACACACACACAGAGAGAGACACCCACAGAAAACACAGAAATACATACTGTACATACACACACCCTCACTGAGACATCCACAGAATACACACACCCTCACAGAGACATCCACAGAAAACACAGACATACATACATACACACACACAAACACTCACAGAGACTTCCACAGAAAACACAGACATACACACCCACCCTCACAGAGGCATCCAGAGAAAGACAAACATACAAACACCCTAACAGAGACACCCATAGAAAAAGCTCAAAGACATATGCACACACCCTCACAGACATCCACAGAAAATGCACAAAGACATACACACCCACCCTCACAGAGAGACCCACAGAGAAAAAATACATACACACTCATAGAGACACAAACCAAAGCACAAAGACATTAACACAGACACCCACAGAAACACTCACAGGAGGGAACATGTATGCACCTTGCATCCCCTAAATCAACAGTGTGTGTGACATACATGATAAAAAAATGCAGAAATTAAGAGATCACTTTTTAAAGAATCATATTTGTAATTGTGCGAACAAAAATAATTCTGTGAATTCAAAATTGAACATTAATGATCTGGGTAGATGGCTAGATGAAGAAAAGTACTTTTAAAAGGTTGACATATGTTTGTTTGTTTTTTCCCCAACCTAGAGCACCACTTCAAATATAGTGTACAAATGTTCCCATCTGTCAGCTGTACTTAAGGATTTTGAAAATGCTGTACTCTATATGGTCTTGGTGGAGCCATAAGCTGTGGTACTCATATCCTATCTAAGTTAATTTCATTTATAACTCTTTATTCTATAGTCTATATTTTATAAATACACATCATAAACTTAAAGAAATAATGATTTGGAGATAGATTTATTATTTTATTTTATATCTAAATGTTTTATCTATGAAGAACATATTAATGTGTAATTCTTCTTTGAAATAGTATATTTTATTCTAATCATGATTTTATAACTCCACACTCATACCATTAGATCTGGTTAAATGCAGGATTTAGGCGTGTTGGTATGTATTTCAAAATTAAGTCAGCTGTAGTGTAAACTGAACAGTTTTAATTTAATTTTAATCACTGAGCAATCTTATTCTGGGAGTATAACATTTTATGCAGATGTAAAAATCTTAGATAAAATGCATCCTTGCATCTGGAAAGTCCTTGCATAAAGGGGCAGTACACTGGAATGTAATTATATATATATATATAAATTAAAAAATGCATATCTGCCAAAAGGGCACCTACCATGTGTGTATTGAGGAGGAAGCATTTCTTCATGGTTTTAAATATAGAATTTCTACAGCATTGTCAAATAATCATAAATACACTGCTGCTAAAAAAAATTGTTTTTATGGACCCCTGGCCCCACCATACAACTACTACCACACTGAAGTTACAATCCGAAATTGCACAAAGAAATAAAAAACAATTGCTAAGTAAGTCCTACCTCCTCTGCAAATGAAAGTGATCTGCCGTCTTACTCAGGTATACACTGTACAAACAAATGCCATGTCTGTCTCACATTGTGCATAGTGGCTTCATGCACACTCAGAAACCCTCTCAAATGCTAATAATGTACTCCTTGTTATAACATTTCCCATGCTCAATTAGCACTCTGCTGTAGTACCCACTGGTGGATACCAAAATTGAAAAAAAATATTTTTTTTTTTTTTTTTTTTTTTTTAGTTTTTGCCTCATGGGGCCCCCCTGGCCCATTGGGCCCCTGACAGGAGTCACCCCTGTCACCCCTGATAGCGGCCCTGGTGGCATGTGATTTATCAGCACAGCACGTAAATGTGTGACATGTCCTTTTTAATTAAATGTCAGTCAATAAACTCCTCCCCTTTTAATTTGTGTCACAGATGACTGACTGATGATTTGTAGATCATCACTAGTTTTCCCTATAACACTTCAGGTTAGATGCATTCTCCTGCAACCCAGTTATATACACAAGTGAGATCTCAAATCACATACATGTTCCTCCAGTCCTCTTCATGCCAGATGACAACTCATGTGCATGTCCCTATTTGCCAGTTATTTATCCATATGGGTCCTTATCATATGTATGGACTTTTCAGCCCCCTTTATGCTAGTAATATGCCAAAGTACACCTTTATCAGGAGCATGGCCCTTGCAACCTCCTCTATTCCATCTAAAATATACAATGAGATGCATGCTCCTACAACCCTTACCTTCCACTATCCTGCTACTTAAGCTGCACTCTTGCATATGTAAAAGCATGGCATGAGCTTGTTTACAAATGCAAGAGAGAGAACAGAGGACTGAGGAGCAGTAACAGTGGAACCTGCAACATAAAGGGACAAATGAAACTCCAAACTGCCCCAGTAACCCCCAGTGAGATGTTGATGGCTGACTGTAGACAAACCCTCCTGCTGTTGATAGTCTTAGTGCTATTGTGCCAGCAACACCTATTGTTTTGTCCATTAAATGTACTATAAGAAACAATTATTCATCTAGTAGGTGGAAACAATTAGCAGTCCTGATACAGTTGTATTGTTACAGTATTGAATAGTTTCACTGCAACTATTGTAAATTGTAGAATTGAGAAATGCCAGAGATTCTAACCTTACTGCTGGCTCAGTTTTTGTAATTAGCAACAATTTACCCTTTTATTGAAACAATTTATTATTTTAAAGCCTCCAATATTTAAAGGCATATGCAACCCCAAATTTTTCTTTTTGGATTCAGACATACAATTTTAAACAACTTTCCAATTTAATTCTATTATTAAATGTGTTTAATTATTTTAGTATCCTTTGATATAAAGCCACAATGCACTACTGGGTGCTAGCTGAACACAAGTGAGCCAATAACAAGTGGCCTATATCTGCAGCCATCAATCAGCAGCTAGCTACCTGTAATGAATTGCTGCTTCTGAGCCCACCTATGTATGCTTTTCAACAAAGGATTTCAAGAGAATTAAGACAATTAGACATCAGAAGTAAATTGGAAAGTTGTTTAAAATTGCATGCTCTGGGGCATATTTATCAAGCTCCGAATGGAGCTTGATGCCCCGTGTTTCTGGCGAGCCTGCAGGCTCGCCAGAAACAGCAGTTATGAAGCAGCAGTCACAAAGACCGCTGCTCCATAACCTGTCCGCCTGCTCTGAGCAGTCGGACAGACATCGCCGGAAATCAACCCGATCGAGTACGATCGGGTTGATTGACACCCACCTGCTGGCGGCCCATTGGCTGCGAGTCTGCAGGGGGCGGCGTTGCACCAGCAGCTCTTGTGAGCTGCTGGTGCAATGCTGAATACGGCGAGCGTATTGCTCACCGTATTCAGCGAGGTCTGGCGGACCTGATCCGCACTGTCGGATCAGGTCCGCCAGACCTTGATATATTGGGGCCTATGTCTGAATCATGAAAGAAAAATTTTGGGTTTCATGTCCCTTTAATTCACTGAATCCAGAAGCACTTTAACAGACACATCCTCTAAAGGGGTATATAGAGGATGCAACATGCCCAGTATTAAAGGAACATACAGGATGCTTTAGTACTACATGTCAATGCCTGCAATGTCAGCAATGTACTGACGATCCTGTGCTGAACACGGCTGGTGATTGACCAGTATTAATATATGTCACCTGTGATTGGAACCGTTTTCAGCTCATAAACCCATAATGCACTGGTGAGTTTGTGGGAGTTAAACACATAGTTCTCTGCTAGCAACTGTAGTGTAGACTTCATAGGGGCAGAACTCTGCAAGATCTCTCTATACTCTGTATCTGAAGGAGAGACAAGCCCAGTGAAATATAGCACTGCATGATATGAGAGTTGTGTTACACTTACAACTTGTGCTTTGTATTTTAAATTACTTTACATGTCCTTTCAGTATTATTACATTTAGGCTTTGCGCTTCCTATTTTCTATTTTATTACATTAAGATTTAGACCAGCAGTGATTTTATAAATTCTGATTATGTTTTGAAAGTTTTTTTGTTACTTTAAAGGGACACTAAACCCAAATGTTTTCTTTAATGATTCAGATATAACATGCAATTTTAAGCAACTTTCTAATTTACTCCTATTATCAATTTTTCTTCATTCTCTTGCTATCTTTATTTAAAAAGCAGGAATGTAAAGCTTAAAGGGACACTGAACCCAATTTTTTCTTTTGTAATTCAGAAAGAGCATGCCATTTTAAGCAACTTTCTAATTTGCTCCTATTATCAATTTTTCTTCATGCTCTTGCTATCTTTATTTGAAAAAGAAGGCATCTAAGCTTTTTTTGGTTTTAGTACTCTGGACAGCACTTTTTTATTTGTGGATGAATGTATTCACCAATCAGCAAGGACAACCCAGGTTGTTCACCAAAAATGGGCCGGCATCTAAACTTACATTTGTGCATTTCAAATAAAGATACCAAGAGAATGAAGAAAATTTGATAATTGGAGTAAATTAGAAGGTTGCTTAAAATTTCATACTCAATCTGATTCACGAAAGAAAAAATTTGGGTACAGTGTTCCTTTAAGAGCCGGTCCATTTTTGGTTGAGAACCTGGGTTATGCTTGCTTATTGGTTGCTAACTGTATCCACCAAGAAGCAAGCGCTATCCATGGTGCTGAACCTAAAATGGGCTGGCTCCTAAGTTTTAAATTCCTACCTTTTAAAGAAAAATTGATAATAAGCGTAAATTAGAAAGTTGCTTAAAATTGCCAGCTCTATCTGAATCATTAAAAACAATTGGGTTTAGTATCCCTTTAACAAATTAGGATTAAACTTTGTATATTTATTTTTATCTTTTACAACTTACATTGCACTTTGTATTTTCTCTATTGTAAAATATAACAGACCTTCAGAAAGTGGGAGGGACAGAGGGAGTTCCCTGGGCTGAACAGGGCAGTTCCCAAGGTATATCTGAGGCTCTCTCTCAAGTTCTGTGAAATGCTGTAAGCATTTTAAACAAGCTGCTCTCACTGAATTATCTCGCCAGCTGTATGCAGGTGAAGTTTGCTCAAAATTCCCAATACACTTATTTAACTGACAGAAAAGTAAAATATACTAAACTATAGGCAAAGGCAAGTTAAATTGTAGTGAAAACATTTCAGTTTAACTTGGAATTGATGCAAACTGAACCTACATATCAGTCCTAGGTGTTCTCCAGCTACCTTCTCTCTCCCCTGTGAAATTCTGTATCCCAGAGAGCTTCATTCATTTCTATGGAAGGCATTTCTCATCTCTCTGGGACTTCTAGGTTACGTCCTTTTTCTTATAGAATTAAAAGGATATTGTACACTAGATTTTTCTTTGCATAAATATTTTGTAGATGATCCATTTATATAGCCCATCTAGTAGTGTTTTAATTAAAATGTATAGTTTTGTTTATTTTTTAAAAACATTGTGCTGATTTTTAGACTCCTAACCAAGCCCCACAGTGTCAGATGTATACACGCATTTACAGACTCCTGCAGGCTCCTGTTTATGTTATCTGTCTTTTCATATGTAGAAAATGGGGGAGGTGGGAAGTGTCTGCTATTTTTGTTTACCCAGCCCCTTTTCACTGGGTGTTCCAGATCACCTCATCAACAATGCTAAACTGGAAGCTTCTAATTAAGTTTTTAAAATAATTTATACTGTATTTTTAAATCAGTATCTGTGCATATTTTTCTTTATAGTAGTGTCTATTACATGCAGTTATATGAAAATTGGTGTATACTGTACCTTTAAGTGAGTTCAACCCCTATGAAGGCTGCACTAATTTTTCTCTCAAAACTAGATCATCTTTGCTAATCAGGCCTATAGAAAGTAGGAAACTGAAGCTGTCAGATTTGTAGTTCTATTTTAAATACAAGAAATACAAAGTGCAATGTAATTTGTAAAATATAAACATAAATATATAAAGTATGATCCAGGAGGGGCGGAGCTTGGCCACGCATGCAGATGGCTGTGTTCTAAAAGAGCTCCAAAACTCTAGGGCAACATAGCTCTAAAATATGGCATAAAACCCCTAAATTATTACCTCTTCTACCTACCCTAATACTTCCCTGGGAACGCAGCACAAAAAAAAAAAAAGGTGACCAAACAAGGCTACAGAAATCACAGTGGCTAGTGAGTTAGCAGAGGGCTGTCGGCTCGGTGCAGTATTTGCTAGAGTACGGATTTGTGGATCAGCAGAACCGGACTCATATACTAGCAGCAACGGAAGGAAAATACAGATCGCTGCACTTTGGTGGCTGGGGTACGCGTGTCACTTGGAGACCCGGCAGTAAGGTTTAAGAAGGGAGCCGGTGAGTGGATAGCATTAGCAGTCGGGAGACTGTAATTTGTGGGAAACTGTGAGTGACCCCTTTATCAGATAGTCAGAGGGTTGGCAAAGGGGTAACAACAGAGGATAAAGACGCAGGAGGAGCTGATACAGCAATAGCACTTTTTTCATTCAGCAGACTAAGTACAGACTAACGCGAGCACAGCTCAGCAGTAACTTTAAAAAACTGAACTAACTCCTCATATAATATCTACAAGGAGCCAGCAAAATAATAGGGCACCTGGGGCTGCTGTGTCCAGCTGACCTGCTCCCTTTGTGTACTTTCTATTAAGTAATGCTAACTAAATACCCTCAACTACTTGGTATATATAATCATCCATGGAATGAATAAGTATCAGACTACATACTAACTTTATGGTATAAGTCCATAGACTGTTGCGGAGCTAGTTAACAACTGCTTGGAGGTCTTCCAATATTTATACGCCAGGGGTGTACCTATATTCTTTATAAGGAGCGTAAAGTAAGGGATTGCAAATATTACACAGAGAGGCACTTTTGTCAAACAGACATTGGGGCAGTGAGTTGGGTAATGCCTGGTAAAAAATCAGCTAAGGCAGAAAAAGCCCCCCAACTAGACCGCTGAGTAAATACCTCAAACAGTTAAACCAACCTAAAAGCTCACCAGCAGAAGATATGGCCACCCGCAAGTAGACACAGACAGCAAAATTGCACCAAACAGAGCCACAGGCCCAACCTTTAACTAAGGACGACCTCCAGTACTTATCATCAAAGGATGACATTAAAGGGGTCTTGCAGGAAATGAGCAGCTTGTTTGGCGATCTCAGAAAGGATATCAATACCTTAGAGACACGAGTTCAGCAAGTTGAGGTGGCACAGATGTCGACTGCTACTACAGTACAACAGAACCATTCGGATTTACAACATCAAGGTGAAATAATTCAAGCCCTGTCGGACAAGCTAGAAGATTTGGACAACCGGGGGCACAGGAACAATATTCGAATTAGAGGTGTGCCTGAAACCATACACCCACTGGCTATTGAGGGTTATCTACAATCACTCTTTCACACTATCAAGGGGACTCCCTCATCACCTGAGATCATTATGGAGCGGGCACACAGAGACCCAAAACCCCATCTAAAGGACCACCCAGAGATATTATAGTAAAGTTTTTAAATTTTAAAGACAAAGAAGAACTTCTCATATGTACTAGAGCCAAACATCCGATATATCATGTCGGTGAAGAGATCCAGTTGTTCTCAGACCTTTCGCCAATCACGCTTCAAAAAAGAAGAAAACTCAGTCATATAACAACAAAATTGAGAGCAAATAAAATACAGTATCGCTGGGGCTTTCCGTTGTCACTGATCACAACAAACTATAACAAGACCGCCATATACCGTCCGGGATCCGATTTGCAGATGTTCTACTCAGAACTATCACTGGAAGGGCTGGAGGATCCCCCCCCAAATAATCGGGACAAAGAATCTTCAGGAACCCATGTACCAACTGCATTAGAATCTGGAGGAAATGAGTCCTGATGGGGATACGGGCCTTCCACAAAGTTTGCTGCTCACCTGTTTGTCGGGGCTTGACTTGATATGGTATCGTTTTCTTAAATATCTGGCCTAGAGATATTAGCTGAATTCATATAATTGTATTTGTTATCTCAAATTGTTAGGTAATTGTATCTGTTTTTAATGTTACATTTACTAAAGGGTTACTTATGTTGAGCATTAATTTAGATTTAAAAAATAAATAAATAAAATATATATATATACAATATGTTATGGGTACCCTTCAGGGTTTACTTAAAGGGACATTATACACTCATTTTTTCTTTGCATAAATGTTGTGTAGATGATCTATTTATATAGCTCATAAAGTTTTTTTTTTTGCTGTTTTTTTTAAATGTATAGTTTTGCTTATTTTTAAATAACATTGCTCTAATTTTCAAAATCCTAACCAAGCCCCAAAGTTTTATGAGAATACCATCAGTTACCTACTTCAGCTTGCTCCTGTTTGTGTAAAGGGTCTATTCATATGCAAAAGAAGGGGGAAGGGGGAGTGTCTTATTTCCCACTTGTAGTGGGCTTTCCAGCTACCTTTTCAACAGAGCTAAACTAAAAGCTTCTAAGTAAGTTTTTAAACAGTTTTATACTGGATTTTTATATCAGTATCTGTGCATCCTATTCTTTATAGTAGTGTCTATTACATGCAGTTATATGCAAATTAGTGTATACTGTCCCTTTAAGCAACAATGCCTATGCAATCTTAAAGATATGCTCAGAGTAGAACAAAGCGAATATCATTGTTCCCACTGTCCCCTTATACCCCTCCCCACCCATAACTCATCCCCATCTCCAGCCTCCCTCATCCTTAGCCCTCAATCTCCCCTTCCCCCCTTTTCCCTTTATTGCTATATATACTAGATATCCTAGATGACAGGCATAGTTGTCTAGGAGAAAGTTCTGTTTTCAAAGAGTTATGTTATCCTAAGGGTTACTACCCCAGTAGGCACTGGTTACGTTGATACACAAGCTTTTCCATTAGGGACGCTGCCTTAGAAGGTTTTGTCTGCAGGAGAGCTTACTTAAAGGGACACTCAATCAAAATTAAACTTTAGTTATTCAGATAGAGCATGCCATTTTAAACAACTTTCCAATTTACTTCCATTAACTAAATGTGCACAGTCTTTTTATATTTAAACTTTTTGAGTAACCAGCTCCTACTGAGCATGTGCAAGAATAAGTGTTTATGCATTTGTTAATGGCTGATGGCTGTCACATGGTACGTGTATGCATTTGTGATTGGCTGATGGCTGTCACATGGTACAGGGGGAGTGGAAAAAGACATAACTTTTAAAATTGTCAGAAAAAAAATCTACTACTAATTTGAAGTTCAGACTAAGTGCTATTGCATTGTCTTGTTATCTTGCATTTGTTGATTATGCAAATCAACTGTGTTGACTGATATTTGTTTGTTTTGATTATTGATTATTATTGATTATTTGTGCTATCTATCAGAAACAGATCATTGTGTGACAGTTTACCCAAATATTTTCTCCCCTTTAAATTATTCCCAATGATCCTTTTAACCTGCTAAAGTGTATTAAATTGGTTACAAGTAGCTCCTTTACTCCTATTTCAGCATTTGAAATAGCTGATTTAGCCTGTGGTATCGCCACCTATACTGAACAAATTAATACTGGAGTATAGGCTATTGAATAGCCTAAGTATACACAGCCAGCAGAAGAGATTACACTCTCAGTGGGATGCAGGATAGTTAAGTAATAAAATGATAATTTTCCATTGTTCTCTCTATGTATTGAGCTTTGGTGTTCCAGCCAAATAAAAGATAAGGAAGCAAGTCTGTTTACACAAACTTAGAACATAATGAGATCTGATATCACCTTTAAGTTCAACCCATTGTAATAGGCTGTGGGTTCAAAGCACAAAATCAGCTACTTCATTTACAAAAATAAGCATGAAAATTGAATTTCTCAAATATTTTATACTCTGCAGTTGGTATAACAAGTCATTTAAAATACATTAATGGAAAAACAATTTTACAGTGTACTGTCCCTTTAACCTCTACTCTTCCCCGATTACTCCCTTTCTCCTTTTCCCTTCACTCCCTTTTTTTTCTTTCAGAATGGCTCCCCACAAAAGTAGGTGGGGATCACATACACTTACACTTACTACCATCAACGCCAGGGGCCTCAACAGCCCAGGTAAGAGATCCATTGCTATCAAAGACTTTAAAAATTCACATAGTCCCATAGTATTTGTCCAAGAGACTCACTTTCGCAGGGGTAAAGAACCCAAGTGGGTTAACACCACATATCCAACAGCATATTTCTCATCAGGACCCACAAAGAAATGTGGAGTAGGCATATTGATTAATCATGCTGTACCGATTAAAGTCACACCCATTGAGAGAGACTCTGAGGGTAGATGATTGGTTTTGGTTGGCACACTATATGAGCACCCTATTACACTCATGACTATATATGCACCTAATGTGGCTCAACACCGATTCCTAAAGAAAGTATCTAAAATCATACTGGACCACGCAAAAGGACCGGTATATGTGGCTGGAGATTTTAATCTTCCTTTGGAGCCTTACATAGATACATCGACGGGCACTTCCAGCATCCCTAACAGGGTAACTAAAAAAGTTAAAACCACTCTATCTGACTTATTACTTCACGATACGTGAAGAACACTAAATTAGAACACTAAAGACTTCACATACTATTCACCGCCACATAACAAATATTCACGCATTGAATATATTCTAACTGACACGGGAGGACTAGATTTGGTGGCTACGTGCGACATAGGCCCAAAAACGTGGTCAGACCACGCCCCAGTAACAAGCACAATCCAATGGCCGGATGTACCACCAACTGCATATATTTGGAGATTGGATGAAACACTGTTAGAAAAATCACTGATCACATCAGATATTCAGAAATCCCTTGCAGAATATTTTACTCTTAATGACCCTGATCATACTTTGAGGTCAAACGTTTGGGAAGCACATAAGTGCATATTACGGGATGAGTTCCTGAAGCATAAAGCCAGATTGCTCAGGCAATATAGAGAAGTCTACACACAATTGCTAAATAGCATCACTATCTTGGAAAGGAAGCATAAGCAAGACCCCAGGGATGAGACTACCAAACACTCACTTATTACAACTAGAACTGAGCTTAAACATCACCTAGCGACAGCATATCAACGCAAGATGCTCATGATCAAGCAGCAATATTATGAGGGAGGGAACAAACCAGGCAAATTGCTGTCTAGATCAATACGCAGAACACAACTCAAAACACATATTCATTACTTAGAGCTGGCAGATGGCTCCAAACTTAAAAGCAACAAACATATAGCTACAGTGTTCCACTCCTATTATGATAAACTGTACAATATCTTGAAAATATCAGACACACGTGGACAGGCAGCACAGACAGCCACAAGAGGACAAGCAATAGATGAATATCTATCTAAAGTAGGGTTACCTAAAAAAGCTAATGCAGACATACTGGATGCACCTATTTCACAGGAAGAGTTGGCACAGGCAGTTAGAGAGCTACCCAGCGGAAAAAGCCCTGGCCTGGATGGGCTCACGGCAAAATATTACAAAACATTCCTCACAACTTTGGCCCCACAGATGCTACAATTATGTAACAACTTAGGAGACAGCCCCACATTGGCGGACACGATGCTTGAAGCACATATTACGATTCTTCCTAAGCCAGGAAAGACACCCATGTCACCGGGTAATTTCCGACCGATATCTTTATTAAATACAGATATAAAGATCCTGGCTAAAATACTAGCAAGAAGGTTGAATACATACCTTCCCGATCTTATATCAACGGACCAGGTGGGTTTTGTGCATGGGAGGGAGGTATGTGATAATACCACAAAAGTGCTACAGTTACTCAATTTTGCCAGAATTGAGGGTGTGCTGATGGCCCTCTTCTCGACCGATGCGGAGAAGGCCTTCAACCAGGTCGATTGGCTTTTCCTGCGTTGGGTTATGGAGGTGATGAACTTCGGTAGCTCTTTCTTAAACATGACATTTGCATTATATACATCCCCTAGCGCTTGGGTACGAGTAAATGGTACATTATCAGAAGCATTCAAATAGAAACATATGGGATCCTCTCCAACTTCCATCTTAACCTAACAAAATTGGAGCTTCTTAATATTAGCGCGCCCCCTGAACACATACAACGGCTAAAATCGGAATTTAAAGTCTCGGTGAACACCAAACAATTATGATACTTGGGTATATACCTTACATCTAGGTCATAAGACCTATATAAAGATAATTATATGAGATTGCGAGAGTAGATCACAAGAGATCTATCATCCTGGAAAAATAAGCCTCTCACATGGTTGGGAAAGATAGGAGTAATAAAGATGAATATCCTTCCTCGTATTCTTTATTTATTGCAGACTATTCTGATCTCCCTTCCGAGAGAATATTTACTCCAATTACAAAAAATATTGGAACAGTTTGTGTGGTCGGGTACAAAACCAAGAGTTCCTAGGAGAATGATGTACCTACCAAGGGACAGGGGAGGTTTGGGTTTCCATGATTTATCGGCTTACAGACAGGCCATACTATTACAGAGTATAGTTGAATGGTCCCAAAACACAACGCATAAAGCGTGGGTTAGACTAGATGGACAAATCTTCAAACTTAATAATGTTGGCACACTGGGATGGATTCCACCAACACACCGACCCAAGATTTTAGGCAAATACTAGATAACATCGGAAATAATTCACAAATGGGATAAAGTAACAGCCACTAATGCACATATTTCGTCTAGGACTTCCCCACTAATGCCAATTATTGAGAATCCTGAGCTACCATACTATAAGATAGGAACACGTCCCGGTAGACCTTACCATCTCAAAATAGGCTGCTTACATAATATTATAGAGAGAGGGAAGATATACACTCAACAGCAGATGATTGAGGTAAACTGCAACATTGTTTCATCATAGTTAAGGTATAACCAATTGGTACGTTTCTTGTCATGCTACGCACACAAAGATAGACTGGGAAGAGACCTCACTCCATTCGAACACTTATGTATGGCAAACAAACCACTAAGGTTAATCTCACTCATATATAAAATAATGATTGGAGCGCCCGATAGCCCTCTCCCTACGTATACTAGAACGTGGAATAGGGAGCTTAATACAGACATCGAACAAGAGGCATGGCTCAAATCATTTACACTGACAAAACATTCCTCTGTATCAGCTAATGTGCAAGAAATTCACCTGAAACTGTTGAGTAGATGGTATCTCACTCCGGTAAGACTCCACAAACTATACCCTATGGCTAGCCAATTGTGCTGGAGAGGGTGTGTGGAGACTGGTTCATTATTACATATCTGGTGGTCCTGCCCGAGAAAAAGGACAAATACACCAACACTAGAGGAATGGCGGGCATTGGTAGACGACTTGCTGGTGTTAGAGAGGTTGCATTACTTAAAGACAAGCCAGGTGGTCGCCTATCAAATGATGCTGGCTAGCTGGAAGGGAGCCTCTATATAATTTGCCGGGTAATCGCGAAGCTCACATGGATCAGGGTTTTTTTTTTTTTTTTTTCTTCACCCCCCCACTGAAGATCTTTCCCTCTGTTCTTCTTTACCTTTTCTATCAAACTAATACCTCATGGAAATCTATCTGGCATGCTCTGACAGTCATTTGATTTGTTTAATGTTGCATAATGACTCTGTTGTATAAGAAAAAATTATTAAAAAACCAAGCTTATGGAAGAGACACACGGGCCTGGATATGTTAGACTCCAGGTTTGCATCCATATTGGGACTCTGCTATAACCTATGGGACACTAGAATGACATATAGTCAATTCTCTGGAATAAACTAGGCTGTATGGTTTTTTTTTTACCCATTGTACCAATATCACTTGTTTTCTTGTTTTTATGTATCGCTGAAAGTTATAAACAATAAAGCTTGTTTACAAAAAAATTTAAAAAAAATAAAGTATGATTCAATGACGGCATCCTCCAATCACGGCTTCCCCCCAGGGGAATCATTGCCTAAGGCACTGCCGTGATTGGAGGAAGCCGGATTCGTCATTGCTGACGTATGAAGTGAAGAGCAGCAGGAGGGGTAATCGCTTCTCCGGTTTCAAGAAGAAACGGTAAGTATTCTAACAAAACAGTGAATGTAAACTTTCATTAATGAAAGTGCCCCTGTTTTTAATAGTATTTTTAAAAACCTGGCACTCATTCTTGAAAGTTGACATTCACTTCAATGAATTACAATATGTTTTGGCATTATTTTATTAATATACTACATTTAACCCTTACAGCCTAAAAGGTGTGGCATTTGCTATGAAATAGATTTTTTTCTTAATATAGAAAATTTCCATTACTCTATAAGCAAAATGTTTTAAATTAAAAGAGTTAGTTCTTAGCAATTTGTAATATAATCCTAAATGCAACTTGGCTCCAGTTCCTGAGCTATTAACTAAATAATGTCTGGAGAAGATAATGAATGACAACTATTTGCAAACATATCATTTTCATAAAACTGTAGTGAAATGTGTTTTTTTAACATGTAGTTTATGTATATGGTTTAAGTACCAAACCATAACCTAACACATAGTAATATCCTAATGTCCTAACATGTAAACAATTGGCTATTAATCCAATCCACTAGAATAAGCACTCGAGGGACATAATACCCAAAATGTTTATTTCATGATTGAGATAGAACGCACAATTTTAAACAACTTCCAATATATTTCTTCTATCAAATTGTATTTGTTTTCCTAGTATCCTATGTTAAAAAGCCTTTATGTGTCTGCAGTACAATATTATACAATATGGCAGCAGTTTTGCATAAATGTTATACATTAGAAAGATGGCAGCACTTTTTTTCTGCCATGTAGTGCTCCAAACATGAGTATGCTACATATCTAGATATCTCTTCAACAATTAGTGCTGTGTCCTACACAAATCCACGGGTGTGAGCACAATGTTATCTATATGGCCCACATGAACTAACAGTCTCCTGTTGTGAAAATGTAGAGGTTTAAATGTTATAAAGTGTATTAATATATCAATGTTGGTTGCGCAAAGCTGGGAAATGGGTAGTAAAAGCATTATTTAATCTATCTTTTTAAACAATAACAATGTTGGTGTTGACTGTCCCTTTCATTGATTACATCTGACCTTGTTGTAGCCTAGAACAGACAGGGGTCCTAATATTCAAAACCTCGCCGGCATGGAGAGAAAACACACACAATCTTTGTTTTGATTTTAGACATTGCGTTGTAATGTAGAAGTCTCTGTTTCACATAGAGAACATTACATAGCAACATAAACATTTCTCAAGATAAAATTTGCGTTTCTAATTTTTTTTTAGGGCTTCACCCTAATGGATAGACTTCATCTCACCTGAGCGGCAAGGTTTTAAATAAAGGCCCAGGGTCCAATGGGGCCAAAGTGGGCAATGGGTAACTGCAGGGACATGGGTATGATCTGGAGACCCCAGCTCTCTCTTTCCGCTGGTTACCACTTGATAGTCCAGTGTTTTACTGGAGGAGAGCGGGAAACAATATCTAGAATGTACATTAACTAGGTTTTCATGTTTGAAGGTCAAAAACTTCCCAGAGCTCAACTTCAAATTCCTAATAAAGGGTCGTTAAATACAGCAGAATTACTTGATCATTTTATGATAATAAAAAGACAATGCAGTGCTTTTTTCCTGAGAAATTTAAAAGTCGCCTGTATCATGTGACAGCCATCAGCCAATCACACACTCATAAGTGTACACTGTGAATTCTTGCACATACTCAGTAGGATCTTGTGCCTCAGGGAAAGTATATATAAAAATCCTGTAGAAAAGTTTAGCAAATTATTTATCTACAAAACTCCCCATAGACTTCAATGGGGTTTTGTGAAGTTAATCTGTAGATACATTTTTCAAGGATTCTGATCAATTTCCATATTTTTTATAGATATATAAAATCTAGTCACAGAAGAAAAAACCAAAAAACCAAAACAGAAATAGAAAAATTAATCTCAAATCTAATATAATATATAGACCCATAGTGTTGGAACTTTTGATCTATATTGTACAAGTCACCAAAGGTGTTAAAGGGACAGTCAACACCAGAATTTTTGTTGTTTTAAAAGATAGATAATCGCTTAATTTAATTCCCCAGTTTTGCATAACCAACACAGTTATAATTATACATGTTTTACCTCTGTGATTACCTTGTATCTAAGCCTCAGCAGACTGCCCCCTTATTTCAGTTCTTTTGACAGACTGCATTTTAGCCAATCAGAGCTGTCTTCATGGTAAATTCACGTGCATGAGCTCATTGTTATCTATATGAAACACGTCAACTAATGCCCTCTAGTGGTGAAAAACTATCAAAATTCAATTAGATTAGAGGCAGCCTTCAAGGTCTAATAAATTAGCATATAAACCTCCTAGGTTTCGCTTTCAACTAAGAATACCAAGTGAACAAAGCAAAATTGGTGATAAAAAGTAAATTGGAAAGTTGTTTAAAATTACATGCCCTGAGTTTCCGGAGGAGGAGCACAGGTGTGTGATCAGGTGCTGCACCTGCTCTGATCTCTCCTACCTACAAGCTGTTGGTGTGGAACCGCGCCTAAAACCCTCTAGTTTAGGGTGGCTTGTATTGCTGAATATCATCGCTGCTGGAAACTCTATAGTGCCTTGACATTGCACTAAATAGCTGCAGGTAGCAGCCCTGAAAAAGGACTTATGGCTATATCAAAATTAACACCCTTTTAAAAAAAACAAAAAACGGTTGTTGCCACACAGTCTCCCTATCAAGCCGGGGTAACCCAAGAAAAAGTGCTCAGCTAAATCAAAAGGCAAGTCAAATTCCTGATTACTGCTGAATAACTTGAAACGGAGGACGGAGGTGAAGGGTGCCGCACTTATTCCAAGTCGTGTGGACTCTGAGAACTTACCTGTCTCCTGTGTACAGCCTAATTGAATACCCAGGAGTTGGAGCTGGAGTTACCTGTACCTCACACCGGCATTGCGGCTGGAGCAGTGGGCGCGGATGGTGTAGCCCACTGTTTTTTGCTCTCCTGTGCTGAAGTGGCATTCCCCCTCCCACCGGTGCTGCGTGAGGGGGGGCCACTGCTGGAGGAGACGGGTCGATCCCTGGTGCAGTGTTGGTTCCGGGGAGGATAACGTGGAGCTGCTGGAGCGGTAGTTGTGGCTGCCTTCCCTCCCGCCTCCACCCACTTTCTTCTGTCTCTAGCCAAGGTGACGAGACTCAGGACCGATATCGTTGTCGGCTGGTGGTGTGATTGTAGCAGCATATGAGTCATATCCTTGAGAATAGCTGACCTGCTTTTTTGAAAAAACGCAAGAGGCGAGGATATTGGTATCTTTGTGTCACAGCCTGCTGATTTGTTTCCCGGCACCCGCTGTTTCCTCGACTTGGAAGACGCTCCCCTTCCCACCGATGCTGCGTGAGGGGGGGCTGAGGCTGATGATCGCTGGTTGTCCCCTGCTCAAAACTTAGTCTATATACTCTGGGTAACGTAGAACTCTTGGGATAAAACTCGCAGTTATGTTTTCTTTATTAGCTGCCTCTACTCTGGAATGACTTGGCTCAGTACTGGACCCTTATTATTTGTTCTTTTTTCCCTTTGTTGGGGTTTTCCAATTGTTATTAATGTACATAACCTATAAGCTACGATAGTTGGCCTGACCCTGATATAAATAACGGCTATTTGCCTGCAAGCGCACTATAACACCTAAACTTGCTAGGTTTGTTCTCTCTAGTTGGCATTTATGATAATTTAAAAACTAGAATCCCCTAGTTTCTAACTGGTATATATTTCTCCTTGAAACTGTATGTTGTTAATGTGTAGCAGCAAGATGTGAAACATTGTATTATCATATTTTCTGAACCATTTAGACTGTTACTAATTGACTGGGGGTTTATTTTGTTTCTCTCTCAGACCCACAGCAAATGTATTATAACATTGGATTACTCTATATAGCTTTGCTTAAGTTTCAAAGTTACATCAAGTTGTGTTAAAATATACCATGAGTATTGGTTTCATAGAAATGAATTATACATAGTTTAGAGGTGTGTTAATAGCCTACAAGTAATCTTGTGTGTTAGACACACACAGGGAAAACAATCTGAGTATCAACTAGTTTAAAAGTACCTTAAAAGCTGATTTCTTTCTAAAATTATAAAATATTGATCTGGTGGCCTCGGACTAGGAGGCTTGAGTTGTTAAACACTGTTTTTTCTGTTCTTAGCTGAAAATTTAAAACGGTATATTTATTACTATTGAGGACCTACTTAAAGGTTAGAAAGTTGCTGGCTCCAAAGTAGGAGCCCTTTTCTGTCTTATGATTTATCTTATCTTGTCACCAGCATGACTGAACCTGACTCACTTAGTTCACGGTTATTTTTTCTTTTTTCTCTCTCCTTTTAGAGGGGAAGATAAACTTAAACAACACCAAAACAAGTGTGCACTTTTCTTTCTCACATATCCTTCACACCTCCCTTCCTTCTTCAGTAGATTAGCTTGCCTCTTTCTTCTTTTTGCTCTCCCCCACATTCACTCCCATTATTTTATGGATAAATTTCTATATACACAGTCTCGCACATCACCTTCAGTCATGTCGGCTAGACAGAGGGATAAAAAACATAGACTTAATACAGAGCCTGTGGGCGAGCCACAATTGGTAACCCAAGAATCGTCAAACTTACTTGATTCTACTGATACACAGTCTCTAGTCTTAAATATCTCTACTGCTCTTGCACCCAAGTTTGATTTAGTTAGAATAGAAATCAAACAAGATATTGCGCAGCTAGCTACGAAGTCAAACAATTCTCGGAAAGATTCTCTGAAGTTGAACAAAGAGTCTCTGACTTAGAAGATCTCACTCTAGCTCAAAACAGTAAATTAGAAGCCACTTCCTCAGCCCTTGCTAAATTGCAAAATAAAATAGAAGACTTGGAAAATCACGCTAGGCGCAATAACCTAAAAGTAATAGGGGTACCTGAGGGGAAGCAGTTTGAGGATTTAAATAAATTTATAACACAAACATTACCAGCATTGTTGAATATACCTCAAACTCAGCCAGTTATAGAAAGGGTACACAGGCTAGGATCATCACCTTTATCTAAAGAAAATATGAGGCCAAGGCCAATCATAGCTAAATTCCTGAATTACCAGGACAAGATTACATTTTTACAAGCCTTTCGTAAAAATCAACCCATATTACTGGAAGGTACAAAAATCCTATTATTTCAGGACTATGCAGCTGAAACTGCCTCAAAAAGAAGGCAGTTGGCTCCGGTATGTACTAAGTTCATACAGCAGGGGCTGCGAGCGACAATTTTACATCCTGCCAGGTTGCGACTTGTGTGCAACAACACTTTGCATTTTTTTGATTCTGCCCTTACGGCAGAATCTTTTTTCACCAAAAACTGCACACCTGAGCAGTTGAGGTGACAAACTATTTAGTTTTTTCTTCTTGGTAAAAATCAGAATAGATCTGATATTTTTCTTCTTCTAAGATGGGCCCTTTTCAGCAAATGGGCAACAGACGGCTCAGGTGGATTAGTCGTATGTTTTGGGGTTTTCTTTTTTTTGTTTGTCTGGGTGTTTTTTTTTTTCCCTCACCATCTTCCCTTCCTGAACATAGATACCTACTATAATGACTGGGATTAAATTTACCTCATGGAACATAGGAGGGTTAACTTCTCCTATTAAGAGAAAAACGATAATTTCTTATTTCAAGAAAATAGGTACTGCTATTGCTTTTCTACAAGAAACCCATTTAAAGACTCAAGAAATTCTTAAACTAAAATCTTCTTGGGTTAAGGAGGTCTTTTTTTCATCTAGTTCTAGCCGAAAAGGCGGAGTTGCTATTCTCCTGGGTAAAAAACTAAAATATGAGATAATACAGAGTGAATCAGATGAGGAGGGGAGATATATCATACTGAAAATTAAGGTTGCTAATGTTTTGTATACTTTATGTAATGTATATGCTCCAAATGTTTTTAATCTCTCATTTTGGGATACACTTCAGGCCAGGCTTATGACATGTGCAGAGGGTTTTTTAATATTAGCCGGTGACTTTAATATGGCTCCTCAATACCCAATTGATAGAATGAGGCAGCAGCCATTAGTCAAAAAAACTAAAAGAGATAATCTTGAGGCAAAGTTGTTCTCCAGGATTTTTTCTAATTTAAGAGTCAAGGATATTTGGAGGATATTGAACCCGGATACACGTGATTTTACATGTCTCTCAAAAGCACATAAGTCATTGTCACGGATTGATTTATTTTTGGTTGATGAAAGACTTTGAAACACAAAGTATCAGCTCAAATTTTGCCTATTGTGGTATCTGATCATGCTCCAATATGCTTCGAGATTTATACGACTGGCCTTTCATATACAAATACTCGTTTTTTTTTTCCTAAATATTTGTCTGCTGATTCTGGATTTAGAGGCTTCCTCGAAACTAAGTTTCTGGACTTTGCCTTGTTCAATGCGGAGGCTAGAGCTCGCCCTTCTTTGTTCTGGGAAACTGCTAAAGCAGTGCTGAGGGGGGAAATCCTGGCATACACCATTAGGCGTACCAATAAATTTAAAAAACGCGAAAATGAACTCCTTCGTGCAGTTACAAATGCTTATAACTCATACCTATTAGAAAAGACGTCTCAGAAATGGGTTAAATATATTACTGCATTAGAAGAGAGAGATTCATTTCTACTTTATAAATCTACTCAGCAGGATGTCCGGAAAACTTTTGGCTAGACTGGTAAGGCAGGACTTAGGTTCTCAGCTAATAGACTCCCTAGAAAAAGAGGGACAGATGTTTAGTTCCTCTCAGGATCTTGTTCAAATTTTTTATGATTATTATAAGGGAATATACTCCCCCAGGATGTCTGACTTCACAGAACGTCAGAAATTTTGGGGAGAAATCTCTTTTCCATCATTAACACCTAGTTTAATTGAGGAACTTGAATCCCCCATTACGGAAATAGAAGTTGTAAAGGCAATTAAAAATTTGGCATATAACAAAGCGCCCGGCCCGGACGGAATACCTAATGAGTTCTACAAAATGATACCCTCCACTGTAATACCTGATTTAACTTCTTTATTTAATTATATATATATAGAGGTAAATGAACCCTCATCTAATTTTACAGCTTCATACACGTCTTTAATTTTAAAAAAGGGCAAAGATGCAAGAATGGTGGAATCATATAGACCCATAGCTTTGATGAACACTGATTATAAATTGTTGACTACGATTCTCGCCCAGAGACTCCAATCTCTTCTTCCTTTGATTATTAGCCCAGATCAGGCTGGTTTTATGAAGAATAGGAACTCTGCGGCCAAAATAAGGGAACTCCTGCTCACCTTGGATTACTTTTCGAATGATATGGACGCTGATCGTCCAGAGGAGAGAGGTATTTCAGACTTGGCAATTTTGGCTATAGATGCCGAAAAGGCTTTTGACTCAGTTTATCATGATCATCTTTTATTTTCATTAGAACAATTTGGGCTAAAAGGTAATTTTGTTAAGTTTATTGAAAAATTATATCGCACAGCCTCCACAAGAATGATAGTAAATGGCCAGCTGTCCGCAGAAATAATTCTGCACAGGGGGACTAGGCAGGGGTGTCCCCTCTCCCTGCTCCTTTTTAATATTGCTATAGAACCCTTTGCTATAATGATAAGACAGAGATTGGAGGGGATTGGGGTGGCTGGGCGGGAGTCGAAAATAGCATTATACGCTGATAATATTCTCATTTATCTTTCTAATTTACGTAGAAATTTACCTATTCTCTTATCAACTATACAACAGTTTGGTTCCTTCTCAGGATATAAGGTAAATATAAAGAAATCTGAACTTCTCTGGATAAGGCACACAGACAGTTCTCCTATAAATGTACCCTTCTCTATAGTGAATGACTCATTTAGATATTTGGGTATAAATGTTTCAAGTAATCCTGATTCTTGGTACTCCCTGAACATTCCTCCTGTATTGAATAAGGTTAAATCAGTTTTTAAGAACTGGCAGACTTTACCATTGTCCTTGTCCGGACGCATAGCAGCCTATAAGATGATCTTATTGCCAAAAATACTATACGTCCTTCAAAATACTCCTCTGATTTTAAGGAAGAACGATTTAAGTTTATTCAATTCACAGCTCCGGTCTTTCCTATGGCAGGGTAGGAAACCCAGAATATCACTTGCAAAGCTCTCCCTTCCAATAGGATCCGGAGGCCTGACTTTACCTGATTTACGAGTGTATAATTATGCATTTTTGGTCCGTATTCTGGCAGATTGGCTTTTTGCTCACAATTATGTTACAAATAATGACTTAGAGAGCAGTATTTTGTATCCTTTTTCACCTATTGCGCTGATTCATCTCGACACTATTCACATCCCACCCCAAGTTAAACGTTGTAGATCTATATATAATATAATCCTAGCTTGGAAAAAGATATGTACTTTGTTAGGAATAGAACACCGGGTGTCGAGATTCCTAAGTTTTCTGGGGAACCCACAATTTCAGTTAGGAACACCATCTCCAATCTTTTTAAAGTGGAGGACCCAAGGGCTTGTTAATGTTCTCCAGATGCTTGACATAGAAAAAAGATGTGTGAAATCATTTGATGCTCTTAGGGTGGAATTCAATATCTCCCAGAGAAACTTTTTTGCCTATCTTCAGGCTAGACACTATGTTATGAAGTTAGTGAATGAGTATGGTTGGAACTGGTCACTGGGATATATAGAGAACTGGTTTATCCTGGCAAAAAATGGACTCATGTCAATATCTCCATGCTATTTGATTATTGTTTCCGACAGGGGCACAATTAATCTCGATAAAATTGCTATTAACTGGGCCACATTGTTATCTCAGGAAGTAGAATCTAAAATACCTTCTCTTTCAATTCAAAAGGTTACTCAAACAACCCTTTCTGCCATATGGAGAGAATCTCACTTGAAGTTGTTACATATGACATATTTTACACCAGAAAAAGGAGCTAAATGTGGTAGTACGAATTTCACCACATGTCCTAAATGTTTGTTTCCCTCTGCAAATCTTCTGCACATGTTATGGACCTGCCCTAAAATTAAAAACGTATGGTCCAAAGTCCAATTTTGGCTTTGCAAGATACTAAAGCTCTCCTCATTAAACCTGATAGGCAGACATATAATTTTTCTCTTTTTTGACCCAGAAGATAGACAACTCAATGTGAAGTTTATTAATATAACTATATTGGCTGTTAGATATCTTATTTTTAAAAAATGGAAAACGCGCACAGTCCCTAGTATATCAGAAATTAAAAACTGTTTAAAAAAACAATGCATTCTTGAACAATATAATATTAGTGTTGATAACGATGTCGATGTTGTTAAATTCTTTCTCAAATGGTCAGCATTCATAAAAGTTTTTTCTCCTACGGAAATTGAATATTTGATACATCCCTTACGTAATTCTGAACTAGTTCTGCTAGGGAGGTGGTGAAGGGTTCTCTTTTCCTTTTTTTTTTTTTTTTTATTACTTTATGTTCTGGGGTATTGTGTTGTTTATTTCAGCAATGTCTATGTAAAAATAAAAACTCAACAAGGTATAGAGTATTAAGAAGCATAGTGTTATTATTACCTGGGTTATTCTTTTTATTTACATAAGGTACATTCAAAGAGTTGATGTGTACCTAGAACATAGTATTGAATGTGCAATATTTTGTATACTATATGTACATTTGTTATACCCAAGCTATGGTTTGGAAAAAGCTTTGCTCTTGTTTTTATTTAATGGCTATGTTTCTTTTAGTATTATCTGATTGTTATGGGTGATTGTTGGATATAAATAAATATTTGAAAAAAAAAAATGACATGCCCTATTTGAAACATGAAAGTTTTTTTTTACTTGACTGTCCCTTTAAACACACAGTAGAAGTACTGCTTGGGACAAGCAGAGCACTTCTGGTGCAGAGCAGAAACTGCTGCTGATCCAATCAGCAGAGCTAATCACATGACTCAGTTGTGTAACTAACGCTGCTGATTGGTTCAGAGACAGTTTCCACTTGGGACCAGTAGTGCTCATTGAGGGGGTTAAACACATAGTAGTGCAGGGTTCCTAGTGATAAAATTAAATGCTCTAAGGAAAGCTCTTCCTATGTTTCACAAATAAATGCATCTCAATGATGGAAAGTAGATTTAAAACATCCTCTCACATGATTACATTAAAAGGGACATGAAACCCAATTTTTTTCTGATTCAGAGATAGAGAATACAATTTTAAAAAAGTTTAAAATGTACTTCTATTATCAAATTTACCTTGTTCTCGTGTTATTATTTGTTGAACGGTAGCATGCACATTTCTAGTGCTCTTGCCAATGTATAACATTTTTGCAAAACTGCTGTCATATAGTGCTGCAGACATGTGCACACGCCTGAACTTACCTTCCTGCTTTTCAACAAAGGATAACAAGTAAACAAAGACATTTGTTAGTAGAAGTAAATTAGAAAGTTTTTAAAAATTGTATGTTCTTTCTGAATCATGAAAATTTTTTTGGGGTATTATGTCTCTGTAATATACCGTTACTGAAACAGAAAAAAACTGCAATTATTACAAATCACAATTCTCATATAACATTGCATCTGCTGTCCCTTTTAAAGATATATTAACAATAGATGATGCCAAAATCATTTTAACAATTTAAAAGCGAGATTAAGGGCAACCTGTAAAAACAGAAATATTGTCAGTGCTATCAGACATGTTCCAAGAAATGTATTTCCATTTCATGTACGCTCACAGCACTAAAAATAAAGAAAAAAATGAAAAAGAAACATCAGCATTTTTTTTTTTTTTTAATAAGTAGTCCCTGAATCACAGATCTGTCAGCTGCATGTTCAATACTGCTGAAGAATTATTTTTCCACAAGCTGGGAATAAATTGTCTCAACAAATTCCAGATGTTTGCTGAGTACAGCATGATAAAAATCAGACCTTAAAGAAGCAGTGACACAGCAGTACTATCCACAGCTCTAGTACTCCCAGCACAGTTTCCAACAATTAACAAAAACAATTCTAAGGTCTTTCATCATTTAACTTGTGTACATTTAAAGGGACATTGTATTAACATTTTTCTACCAAGAGTAGCATTTTATCTCTTTGCAGATGTTTTTCTTAAAATATGATGTTAAAGGGACATGAAACCCATTTTTTTTTCTTACACAATTCATATAGAGCATATAATTTTAAACAAATTTCCAATTTACTTCTATTATCAAATTTGCTTAATTTTTATGGTATTCTTTTTTGAAGGAGCAACAATGCGCTACAGGAAGCTAGCTGAGTACATTGGATGAGCCAATGAAAAGAGACATATATGTGCATTGCTGCTCCTGAGTTTAACTTTACCTTGGTATGCTTTTTCAGCAAACAATACCAAGATAACAAAGTAAATGTGATAATAAAACTAAATTAGAAAGTTGTTTAAAACTGCATGCTCTATCAGATCCACAAAAGTTTAATTTTGACTTTAATGTCTCTTTAAAGTGAAAGTAAATCCTAGCGTTTTAGAAACGCTGGGATTTACTATGGAAACAAATAAAGGGGACTTTCATTCATGAAGTATAAGATACTTCACGTAGAAAGCTCCTTTATTTCTTTCAATCAATCACCGTTTTACCTTGTACAGGAGCCCACGGCAAAACATTTTTTTGGCAAAGCCGGATTTACCGCACGGCTATTGGCTAAGAGGTGAAAACGTTACCTCGTAGCCAAATTTTTTTTTTGCTGTGGGCTGCTGTACAAGGTAAAACGGCGATCGATTGAAACAAATAAAGGAGCTTTCTACTTCATGAATGAAAATCCCCTTTATTTGTTTCAATAGTAAATCCTAGCGTTTGTAAAACACTAGGATTTACTTTCACTTTAGGTAAAAGTGGTTGCAAAAAATACATTTTGCAAAAATTTGCAAGTTGTGAACTTTCCACCGATGCTCACTGGCTGTTAAACTCTGGAAGTGAGGGACACACCCCTGCAAGTCACAATGATGGTTTATTCAGGATTAGAACATGCATTTTTATTAATTAATTAATTAATTAATTAATTAATTTAAATTAATAAACATGAATTACCTTTTGAAATACCCTCATACCCTCATTTAGACGAGCCCAAAAAATTATACAGAATTTGAGAAGTGGAAACTGCAAAATTTAGAACCTTGGCCCTGCAAAATTCTACAGTGTTTTTGCTCGGGGAATTAATTTATATACATTTCTAATATGTCTTAGTAAAGGAGGTAAGATAAAATATACAATAATCAAGAGGTTTTTTCAGGAGGTATGTCCCTGGACTGCATAGCAATGCAATTTTTCTCTAACAAAAATGCTTTTAAAACATTTATGAAAAAGAAGGGGAGTCCACTCTAACAAAATGAAACGCTAGAAAATAGTTTATTCATCATTCAGTAACCACAGTATTTATGGCATTGCATGGTAGCACCCAACAGATCTGACGTGTTACCAATAATCCATTTTACCTGCAAGAGTGTATTACAATGTGTATTACAATGTTTACAAATATATCCTATTCCTTTATTTTAGCATTTAAAATGGCTGATTTTGCCTACAGTATCGCTAACAATACTGAAAGTTTCTACACGTACTGTCTTTAAAAGGCAATGTAAGCATTTTTAATAGTTCTCTCTAAGTACTGGCCTTTGATATACAGACACTGAGAGATAATATAAATACTCAGAAAGTGATGAAATAAGGAGATCAGATTTCCTTGCAGCCCAACCCATTTAAAAGGGTTTGCGTTTTCAAAGAACAGTTATTTCATATACAAAATAAACCTAAATAAGCAATTTCTCATACATTTCATACTCTGCAGCTAGTATAACAAGTCATTAAAATCATCACATTTTGTGAATATTTTTTTACAGTACTTTTACAGCCTCTTTAATATGCTCTGTTGCACAAAACAAAAAAGCCCTTTGCCCCTTGACCATGCATATGAGAATTTCTAGCTATAGCTGCTTTTGGTACAATCTCACCTTATTGACCACAAATCATCCCTAAGTCTGTCTTTTAGAGGTTTGCGTAGTGATCCTTACATATTGGCACTGACAAAAATATTAGTCTTAACCTAATATTTTATAGCACAGTCTTTGTAGACAATAACTGCAACCAAGTGCTTTCTGTAGCTCTGAATAAGATTTCTACATTTTTTTTTACTGGAATTTTGGCCCACTCTTCTTCAGCAAACTGCTCCAGGTTTCTCATGTTTAATCTGTTCCTTTTGAAACTGTGGGATTCAGCTCTTTCCATACATGTTCGATGGGATTCAGATCTGGACTCATAGAAAGCCACTTCGGAACGGTCCAATGTTTTCTTCTCATCCATTCTTGGGTGCTTTTTGAGGTATGTTTCAGGTCATTATCCTGCAAGCAGACCCATGACCAGCGAGTGAGGCACAGCTTTCTGACAGTGGGTAGTTGATTGTGTGTCAGTCTCTGTGTGTGTGTGTGTGTATAAGAGTATGTGTGTGTTTGAGAGCGCATATGTGAGTGTCTGGATGTGTGACTCTGTGTGTATGAGAGTTTGTCTGTGTAAAAGTGTGAGTGTCTGGGTGTGTGTGAGTCTGTGTGTGTAAGAGTGCATGTGTGTGTGTGAGAGTACATGTGCGAGTGTGTAACTGTGTGTATGAGAGTTTGTCTGTGTATAAGTGTGTGTCTGGGTGTGTGTGTGTCTGTGTGTGTAAGAGTGCATGTGTGTGTATGAGAACACATGTGTGAGCGTGTAACTGTGTGTATGAGAGTTTATCTGTGTATAAGTGTGAGTGTCTGGGTGTGTGTGTCTGTGTGTGTAAGTGTGCATGTGTGTATATGAGAGCACATGTGCGAGTGTGTAACTGTGTGTATGAGAGTTTATCTGTGTATAAGTGTGAGTGTCTGGGTGTATGTGTGTGTCTGTGTGTGTAAGAGTGCATGTGAGTATATGAGAGAACATGTGCGAGTGTGTAACTGTGTGTATGAGAGTTTATCTGTGTATAAGTGTGTGTCTGGGTGTGTGTGAGTCTGTGTGTGTAAGAGTGCATGTGTGTGTGTGAGAGTACATGTGCGAGTGTGTAACTGTGTGTATGAGAGTTTGTCTGTGTATAAGTGTGTGTCTGGGTGTGTGTGTGTCTGTGTGTGTAAGAGTGCATGTGTGTGTATGAGAACACATGTGTGAGCATGTAACTGTGTGTATGAGAGTTTATCTGTGTATAAGTGTGAGTGTCTGGGTGTGTGTGTCTGTGTGTGTAAGTGTGCATGTGTGTATATGAGAGCACATGTGCGAGTGTGTAACTGTGTGTATGAGAGTTTATCTGTGTATAAGTGTGAGTGTCTGGGTGTATGTGTGTCTGTGTGTGTAAGAGTGCATGTGTGTATATGAGAGCACATGTGCGAGTGTGTAAATGTGTGTATGAGAGTTTATCTGTGTATAAGTGTGAGTGTCTGGGTGTATGTGTGTGTCTGTGTGTGTAAGAGTGCATGTGAGTATATGAGAGAACATGTGCGAGTGTGTAACTGTGTGTATGAGAGTTTATCTGTGTATAAGTGTGTGTCTGGGTGTGTGTGAGTCTGTGTGTGTAAGAGTGCATGTGTGTGTGTGAGAGTACATGTGCGAGTGTGTAACTGTGTGTATGAGAGTTTGTCTGTGTATAAGTGTGTGTCTGGGTGTGTGTGTGTCTGTGTGTGTAAAAGTGCATGTGTGTGTGTGAGAGTACATGTGCGAGTGTGTAACTGTGTGTATGAGAGTTTGTCTGTGTATAAGTGTGTGTCTGGGTGTGTGTGTAAGAGTGCATGTGTGTGTGTGAGAGCACATGTGCGAGTGTGTAACTGTGTGTATGAGAGTTTATCTGTGTATAAGTGTGAGTGTCTGGGTGTATGTGTGTCTGTGTGTGTAAGAGTGTATGTGTGTATATGAGAGCACATGTGCGAGTGTGTAAATGTGTGTATGAGAGTTTATCTGTGTATAAGTGTGAGTGTCTGGGTGTGTGTGAGTCTGTGTGTGTAAGAGTACATGTGTGTATATGAGAGCACATGTGTGAGTGTGTAACTGTGTGTATGAGAGTTTGTCTGTGTAAAAGTGTGAGTGTCTGGGTGTGTGTGAGTCTGTGTGTGTAAGAGTGCATGTGTGTGTATGAGAGCACATGTACGAGTGTGTAACTGTGTGTATGAGAGTATATCTGTGTATAAGTGTGTGTCTGGGTGTGTGTGTCTGTGTGTGTAAGAGTGCATGTGTGTGTATGAGAGCACATGTGTGAGTGTGTAACTGTGTATATGAGAGTTTGTCTGTGTAAAAGTGTGTGTCTGGGTGTGTGTGAGTCTGTGTGTGTAAGAGTGCATGTGTGTATATGAGAGCACATGTGTGAGTGTGTAACTGTGTGTATGAGAGTTTATCTGTGTATAAGTGTGAGTGTCTGGGTGTGTGTGTGAGTATGTGTGTGTAAGAGTGCATGTGTGTATATGAGAGCACATGTGTGAGTGTGTAATGGGGGTATGAGAGTTTGTCTGTGTATAAGTGTGAGTGTCTGGGTGTGTGAGTGTCTGGGTGTGTGTGAGTCTGTGTGTGTAAGAGTGCATGTGTATATGAGAGCCCATGTGTGAGTGTGTATCTGTGTGAATGAGAGTTTATCTGTGTATAAGTGTGAGTGTCTGGGTGTGTGTGTGTCTTTGTATATGTCTGTGTCTTTGAGTATGTAGGGACACTAAAGTAAAAATTAAACTTTCATGATTCAGACAGAGCAGCAGTTTTAAGAGACTTCCAAATTTATTTCCATTATCCTTTTGTGCACAGTCTTTTTATATTCATCCTTTTCTGAGGCACAAGCTACTATTGAGCATGTGCTTAAATTTACAGTGCATGCATATACTAGTCTGTGATTGGCTGCCACATGATACAGGAGGACAGGCAAATGGAGAACAAAAATACATTTGTCAGAAAAATACTTCTACGATTTATTTCAAATTCAGAGTAAGAGTTGGGAAACCTTAAAGGGATACTAGCCCCAAATTTTTTTCATTTATGATTCAGATAGAGCATGCAATTTTAAGCAACTTTCTAGTTTACTCCTAATATCAATTTTTCTTTGTTCTCGTGTTATCTTGATTTGAAAAAGCAGTAATGAAAGGTTAGGAGCTGGCCCATTTTTAGTTCAGCACCTGGGTAGTGCTTGCTAATTGGTTTGCTACATTTAGCCACATATCAGCAAGTGCTACATAGGTGCTGAACAAAAAATGGGCTGGCAGTACAGTACTGCTTTTTTAAATCAAGATAGCATGAGAACAAAGAAAAATTGATAATAGGAGTAAATTAGAAATTTGCTTAAAATCTCATGCTCTATCTGAATCATGAAAGAAAAAAAAAATTGGGTTTAGTATCCCTTTAAAGTGGAGAAAAAAGGGGGCTGAGCCTAACAGAGCTCCAAGATGGACGCTTAATTCATGGAGCTCGGTGCAGTCTTTATTCAGAGAGGTGTCTAAGGACTGAAATAACTGACACTGGTGGCACTTAGTATCAGCAGACATCGGCTAGGATGAGGAGGTGATGACAGACAGAGCGAGGTGAGCACACATCGCACTCCAAAGCTGTTTACCGACAGAGGCTGATTTCAGACAGGAGGATCGCGCACATGGCACTGTTGACTGGCTGAAGGGAACTAGCCAGACATATGATTAGAAGATCCCGATACAGTCGGGAGGCGGCTGACTAGAAACGGAAGCTGTATTTGAGGGACGCTTGTCCTTTTAATTAGGAAAAGCCCTGCAGACACACAAATAGGAAGGCGGAGAGTAGGTAACTGAGCCCTAATTATAAGATACGCCGAGAAGTGTGAGTGGCGTAAGGTTAATCTGTAACTGTAGGAGGAACATAAAATTGCACTGTAAGAGACACACAGTGTGTTGGGGGTTAAAACAAGAAAAGATGCTCTGATGAGTATGTATTATAATAACTTTTATGCTGGGGAGTAACATAACCTTCAGTGAAGTTATATACTGTGACGCATCTGATAATGCTCACATTGCAATAGACTATACATCCTAATGGTAAATAACTACGTGACATGAGGCAGATTCTGACTGGTCTATTTATGATAGCCTCTTTACTATGCCTGTAAGGTTGGAGGGAAAGGGAGTTGGAGATGTCAATCAGCACACTGTTTTACTGGTCTGCCAGGACCCTCTCGAGTGAATCACAGCAACACAGTTTGAAAGCTTAGAGCTGAGTTGGATGCTCTCCATAACATATGTGAATCCATTATAAGAGGGTGCCTATAAATTTGTCGGCCTTCTACTCACAACAGATCTGTATTATTGAAAGAAAAGTGGACCCTATAAGGTTGATGTGAGAATAATTAGTAGAAACAAGAGAGACTGTACCTTACCCTGTTGTTGTTTTTTTGTGTGCAACAATGTCTTCAAAAAGGCTTCCTAGGCTGGATGAAACTCACAAACCCAATGTCATGGAGTCTTACCTAAAATCTGCTAAAGGTAATAAGCTGGTGGGAAACCCTGACATGGATACCGAAAGAGACTCAGATATACCCTCAGAACCTCAATCTCCAATAAAGGATTTGGCTCCAGTGACTAAGGCTGATTTGCAACTTATAGTCTTGAAGCAAGATATTGCCATAAACTTTGAAAAATTATGGGATAAAATAGAGGGCCTCCATGACTCAGTTACCGCCAGTCTTACAGAAATTAAGCAAGACATCTCAGACATAGGGGACAGAGTAGAGTCTCTTGAGGAAAAACAAGACACTATGGTAGACGATATATCAAACTCAGCACAGGTCGTCTCATCCCATCAGCAGCAATTACAGGAGCTCGAGGACAAAATAGAAGACATTGAAAACAGGAATAGAAGGAACAACGTGAGGCTTAAAGGAGTGCCGGAGTCAATAGGAGCAAAAGATTTAGTTACATACCTGCAACAACTTTTTAGAGCAATTACAGGGGAAAAGGGGGAGAAGGACTTTCCCATTGAGAGAGCTCATAGAGCATTGAGGGTAAAGCCTCGAGAAGATCGTCCGCCTAGAGATGTTATCATTAAACTACTCTGCTATCCTGATAGAGAACGCATCCTTACAGCGGCAAGGAAGAACCCCACCTTCAAACACCAAGGAACAGTGATACAATTTTATCAATATCTCTGCCTTAAAACACTGCAATGCAGACAGACACTGCGGCCACTCACAGGTCTGTAAGATACTACATCTGGAAGTTCCGGAAATCCAGCCTGAAGAGACTCCTGCCGTATCCAAGGACTCTGATGATCTACTGATAAATTCACGTAAATCTACCTGGTCCAGGGTGATACGTAAGAAAGTTAAGACTTGATTGTGTAATGTTCTATCTTTTTGTATAAGAAGACTTTTGCCGTTTAGAGGATACCCTATGGTGTTTATTCTACGATGAGGATACCTCTAGTTACAGGAGTTAAGCAGAAGATAATAGTGTAAGTTCCTGGCTTCCAGACTTTAATAAGTTCTACACCGGTTATAGAGAACTTTAGAAGATATGACTGCACCTATTTAGTTAGAATTGATATGTATAAATGTTTAAGTATAACTTTTAAGAAGGTAACTGCTTATGCGCAGTCTTTAATGTTGAACTTTTTACTGTTATTTTTTTGTTCTTGTTGTCACTGTGATGTAGTTATCTCTCCTTCTCTATCCTTTGCTAAGCTGAAAATCCATGCTCAGGACGCACATAGCTTAGAGTTGAGTACAGGATCTGTTTGGTCTGGGTTGGTTGATAGTTGGGAAGATAGGCCTGAAAATAATAAGGTATCCTGTGAAACACGCTGCAATTTCACATTTATTAATAATGTCTCTTCCGAACATTAGGCTTATCTCACATAACGTGAGAGGCTTGAACTCAGACATTAAGCGGCGCACAGCCATGACACATTATAAAAAACTACAGGCCAACATTATCTATTTACAGGAAACTCATTTTGTGAAACCACACATACCAAAGTATTGGTCTAAAGAATATAAACAACATTATCACGCGACAACTGACACTAAGAAAAGAGGGGTATCAGTGTTGATTCACTCCTCCCTACATTTACACGATAAGACTATAGCTGATAAGGAGGGTCATTATCTATTAGTTCAAGGTCAGATACAGGGGGTAGACATTTTGCTATGCAATATTTATGCTCCAAACGAAAAACAAGATATTTTTTTTCAACGGATTTCACATTTGTTGACTAACTGGTCCCAGATTAGGATAATTTTGGCAGGGGATTTTAATGTAGACATCCAATCCTTATGCTATACAGCTTCACCTGAGCTAACTAGGAAACAGCAGAGATCTAAAACAATTGCGCTAAATATAGTCAAGCAATTGGCCCCACATACATTATTAGACACTTGGCGAACGTTACATGGGGTCACGACAGATACTACCTTTTTCTCAGCAGCACATCATAGTTATTCCAAGATAGATTATATTTTTCCCAGTCAAAATTTGAGAGCAGTTTTGGTCTCATCTAAAATAGAATCCTGCTCATGGTCAGACCACTCCATAACTCAGATTTTGTTGGAGGGGGTTAGAGATCCCAAGAGAATCCCAGCATGGTCTTTTGATCCATCCTGCCTTAGACATCCACTGATCAAGCGGGGTGTGTTGAGAGAGTTGGGAGAATACTGGAATATAAATCTGGGCACGACGCTAATCCCAATGTCAGTATGGGATGCACACAAAACAGTCATAAGAGGCTTACTGATTAAGGAAAAGACTAGATATAGAAAGGGCCAAACTGCGCTTGCTGACCAATTACAAGCTGAGATTAAGACCTTGGAGGATGAGCAAGCAAGCAAATACTACATTCCATACACTACAGCAGAAGAGACAACAATTAAATAGTATTCTAAATGATCAATCGGTTAAGCTGGCCAAGAGGTTGAAAACTAACTATATGTTATATGCAAACAAACCGGACAAATACTTAGCCAGGAAGATTAGAGAGAGCTACCAGCTGGCTTCTATTCCAGTTATGCAACAGGCTGATGGGAAATTGACTTCCCACCCCCAAGAGATAGTAGACACGTTTGCAGGGTTCTATGGGTCATTATATGATGGGAAGAAAGTTGAACTCTCCAGGGAGGTCACAAGCCTTTTACGGGCTTTCTTAGAGGAAGCCAAATTACGCCAAATATCTACAGATGAGCGACAACTGACACTAAGAAAAGAGGGGTATCAGTGTTGATTCACTCCTCCCTACATTTCGTACACGATAAGACTATAGCTGATAAGGAGGGTCATTATCTATTAGTTCAAGGTCAGATACAGGGGGTAGACATTTTGCTATGCAATATTTATGCTCCAAACGAAAAACAAGATATTTTTTTTCAACGGATTTCACATTTGTTGACTAACTGGTCCCAGATTAGGATAATTTTGGCAGGGGATTTTAATGTAGACATCCAATCCTTATGCTATACAGCTTCACCTGAGCTAACTAGGAAACAGCAGAGATCTAAAACAATTGCGCTAAATATAGTCAAGCAATTGGCCCCACATACATTATTAGACACTTGGCGAATGTTACATGGGGTCACGACAGATACTACCTTTTTCTCAGCAGCACATCATAGTTATTCCAAGATAGATTATATTTTTCCCAGTCAAAATTTGAGAGCAGTTTTGGTCTCATCTAAAATAGAATCCTGCTCATGGTCAGACCACTCCATAACTCAGATTTTGTTGGAAGGGGTTAGAGATCCCAAGAGAATCCCAGCATGGTCTTTTGATCCATCCTGCCTTAGACATCCACTGATCAAGCGGGGTGTGTTGAGAGAGTTGGGAGAATACTAGAATATAAATCTGGGCACGACGCTAATCCCAATGTCAGTATGGGATGCACACAAAACAGTCATAAGAGGCTTACTGATTAAGGAAAAGACTAGATATAGAAAGGGCCAAACTGCGCTTGCTGACCAATTACAAGCTGAGATTAAGACCTTGGAGGATGAGCAAGCAAGCAAATACTACATTCCATACACTACAGCAGAAGAGACAACAATTAAATAGTATTCTAAATGATCAATCGGTTAAGCTGGCCAAGAGGTTGAAAACTAACTATATGTTATATGCAAACAAACCGGACAAATACTTAGCCAGGAAGATTAGAGAGAGCTACCAGCTGGCTTCTATTCCAGTTATGCAACAGGCTGATGGGAAATTGACTTCCCACCCCCAAGAGATAGTAGACACGTTTGCAGGGTTCTATGGGTCATTATATGATGGGAAGAAAGTTGAACTCTCCAGGGAGGTCACAAGCCTTTTACGGGCTTTCTTAGAGGAAGCCAAATTACGCCAAATATCTACAGATGAGCGAGAGAAACTTAATTCTAAGATTACACAGGCTGAGGTGGTACAAGCAATCAAAGATCTTAAACCTGGTAAAGCTCTGGGCCCAGATGGCTTGTCTGGGGAATACTATAAATTATTTGCTTCCACTCTGATCCCACACTTAGTACAATTTGTGAACTACATATTAGAAGCTGCCCAAAGACTTGCTTCAAGCTAAAATCATAGTTATACCAAAACCAGGGAAAAAAACTAATTTTGTTCAAACTATAGGCCGATATCTCTGATTAATCAGGATGTTAAAATTGTAGTGAAAATTTTAGCAAATAGTCTTAAAATAATTCGGCCCCATATTATACATCCGGACCAAGTTGGGTTTTATTAAAGACAGGGAGGCCCCAGATAATGTCAGGAGAATGGCGGTTGTTATAGACTATCTGAAATATCATGGGATACCCTCACTACTGCTGACATTGGACGTGGAAAAGGCCTTTGACAGGGTGGTGGACTGGGCATATATGTACTCAGGGTTAGAGAAAATGGGGTTCGAAGGTGCATTTGTAACAGCTATCCAGAACATTTACTCTAACCCAGCAGCGTTTGTGAGAGCGATTGGCCACCAATCGGAAACATTCCCAATATTAAATGGTACTAGGCAGGGTTGCCCATTGTCCCAGTTGTTGTTCGCAATTTGTATAGAGCCACTTGCAGCAGTCATACGTAATTCCCCAGACATTTTGGGTCTAGATATAGGAGACATATCACATAAAATAATCCTATTTGCGGATGACGTTCTGTTGACACTGTCGAGGCCACTGATTTCTGTCCCCAATGTATATGAAGTACTGCATAGATTCGTGAGGATATCAGGATATAAACTTAACTCAGATAAATGTGAGGCTTTACCTATAAATATTCCATAAGAATTATGGTAATAGTAAGTGCGCTAAAAGAAAGCTAAAGGTATCCGATATTATCCAGTATTAAAAAGAGTTAAAAAATAATACGTTAATTTGTAACGAAACATTAATTTGTAACGAAAAAGCTATAATATCTAAAAAATTAAGCAGCCTAAATCATATATCAAAAATATTTATTTATACACACTCACAAACATATAAAAGGGGACGTCTCCCCTAGTAAAAAAGAAATAAAAGCAGATTTAAGCGAGTAGAAATTCAATTCTAAAAAAACAGACTTTGCTGAGATAATGTGTTAAAAAATCACAGTATTGTGCAGAGAGAGACACAGTTCCTTATAGCATCCGACCTTTCGTTGTTGCTTTAAAGGTATATTTTACTGACCAAGTTCAGGATTTAGAAAAATGTCGGCTCCTTATAGTACTATACAGTCATTCAACTTTATTGGACTTATTGCTTTAGGATACTTTCTACTTACTTCACCACCCGTGTGGCAACGATATCACCTGTACAGCTCCAAGTATCCAAACTGAGTCAGTGCGCCGCGTGTATCTCGGCGTCTGACGTCATCGGCAGAATCCAGCCGCTGTCACCGTAATAGTTGGCTTTTCTGGATATTATAATCCTAGGTGGTATTTTAGAGATAGTCACTTCTTGTATTTCCAACAGAGATAGTTCCCTGCACTTAGTGCTAATTGCACGCAGGAAAAAGGTGGATGTTGAGAAGTGTAAATAACCCGGGTTAATAAGTCAAGTTGAGAAAATCCTTAAGTATAGAATGTCCTCATTCAAACAGTAATGTCAGATAACACAGCCACTCAGATCAACGCGTTTCGCTCGCCTGTGGGAGGAGAGAGGTGGGGGGACAAGGGCTTCTGACTGTCCACCAATCACGATGTTGTCTATGACGTTATGGGACAAAATAAGCAAGACTAGGGGTCTGATACCAACAAGCACATTGATTATTCCAGTGCGGTACCTACTCCCCAGAGACTCTAAAAGACTTGTTGATAAATGGGAAAACAAAGGTTTCTATAGAGTAGCAGACTTTTTGTTAAATACAACACTCCTGACCTTTACTCAATTACGACTCAAAATAGAACCACTCCCGCTACATTGGTTCTTGTACCTACAGATTATGTCTGCCATACGTAAGAGGGTTGGGTACTATATCTCAAAACCAATAACCACTTTAGAAAAATTTTGCAAATCCACAGACAGACCCAAGAAAGCTATTTCATTCTTATATCTAGAAATCCAGAGAAACAGTATTAAATCTAAATCGGCTATTATACAGAAATGGGAATCTGACTTAGGTGTCACCAAGCCCTTGGAGGAATGGCACTCGATTTTTTATAATTCAAACAAAGGTTTGCTTAGTGCAGATGTTAGGTAAAATGCAAATAAATTGGTTTTCCAACTTCTTGCTCCGGTTCAATCAGCACATACGGTTAAGGGTAGTTCTCAAAATTGTTTCAGAGGTTGTCAAGAACGGGGCACATACTTCCACATGTGGTGGGAATGCCCCAAAGTAAGGGATATTTGGGCAAGGGTATCTACTTTTTTGAGAAAATTATTAGACGAATCAATCGAGTTACTACCTTCCCAGGCCCTGTTAAATGAAGAGAATGAGAGATTTAACCCACAGATAAATACGTTCCTTAAAATTATCTACACCATAGTCAGGACTAGCATTGAAAAACATTGGAAACTTGGGGTGCCAGACTGGAGTGAGATAATAATTAGAAATGAGTCGGCATACGATATGTACCGATAAGCAGCTAATTTGAAGAATAATACAGGAACATTTCAAAAAGTCTGGTTCTACTGGATGCTTAGAGGACAGCAATCCTTGAGACTGGAATAGCGATAGAACCAGGGAAAGGTCAGAATGGGGGTGTGAAGATTCCTGGGTCCGACTTAGACATGGAGAAGAAGAGCTGTTTTAAGTAGTAGACTGTAAAGAGGGGGTTGATACTCACAGTGACAATTATTAAAAAAAAAATTTGTATTAATTATTTTACTGTATACTTGTTTTTTAGTTTTTGTTTTTGTTAGGTTTGTATTATTTCTATAGTTATAAAATTCCGTGAGATGGTCTTGGTAATGGCTTTCTCATGTTTGTCACTTTTGTAGTAATATGGAGATTAAATGTATTTCTGTCAAAGATTGAGCTTGTGTGGCAAGCAGACTGTTTATTTTGATTTATGTGTATTTGTGTACTGGTCCAGTCACGGACTCAATAAAAACCATTTCAATTAAAGTGGAGAAAAAAGAGGCGGTGGGGGAAGCAGTGAGGGTCCCTTGCCAGATTTTTGCCTGGGGCCCTGGTTGCACTTAGTCCGCTCCTGAGATATATATATATATATATATATATATATATACAAGTAAAACTCGAAAAATTAGAATATCGTGCAAAAGTTAATTTATTTCACTAATGCAACTTAAAAGGTGAAACTAATATATGAGATAGACTCATTACATGCAAAGAAAGATAGTTCAAGCCGTGATTTGTCATAATTGTAATGATTATGGCTTACAGCTCATGAAAACCCCAAATCCACAATCTCAGATAATTAGAATATTGTGAAAAGGTGCAATATTCTAGGCTCAAAGTGTCCCACTCTAATCAGCTAATTAAGCCATAACACCTGCAAAGGGTTCCTGAGCCTTTAAATGGTCTCTCAGTCTGGTTCAGTAGGAATCACAATCATGGGAAAGACTGCTGACCTGACAGTTGTGCAGAAAACCATCACTGACACCCTCCATAAGGAGGGAAAGCCTCAAAAGGTAATTGCAAAAGAAGTTGGATGTTCCCAAAGTGCTGTATCAAAGCACAATAATAAAAGGTTATGTGGAAGGGAAAAGTGTGGAAGAAAAAGGTGCACAAGCAGCAGGGATGACCGCAGCCTGGAGAGGATTGTCAGGAAAAGGCCATTCAAAAGTGTTGGGGACTTTCACAAGAGCCACCACACACAGACGGATCCTGGACATGGGCTTTAAATGTCGTATTCTTCTTGTCAAGCCACTCCTGAACAACAAACAACGTCAGAAGCATCTTACCTGGGCTAAAGAAAAACAGACCTGGTCTGTTGCTCAGTGGTCCAAAGTCCTCTTTTCTGATAAGAGCAAATTATGCATCTCATTTGGAAACCAAGGACCCAGAGTATGGAGGAAGAATGGAGAGGCACACACTGCAAGATACTTGAAGTCCAGTGTGAAGATTTGGGGAGCCATGTCATCTGCTGGTGTTGGTCCACTGTGCTTCATTAAGTCCAGGGTCAACGCAGCCGTCTACCAGGAGATTTTGGAGCACTTCATGCTTCCTTCTGCAGACAAGCTCTATGGGGATGCTGACTTCATTTTCCAGCAGGACTTGGCACCTGCCCACACTGCCAAAAGCACCAAAACCTGGTTCAATGACCGTGGGATTACTGTGCTTGATTGGCCAGCAAACTCGCCTGACCTGAACCCCATAGAGAATCTATGGGGCATTGCCAAGAGAAAGATGAGAGACATGAGACCGAACAATGCAGAAGAGCTGAAGGCCGCTATTGAAGCATCCTGGTCTTCCATAACACCTCAGCAGTGCCACAGGCTGATAGCTTCCATGCCACGCCGCATTGAGGCAGTAATTGCTGCAAAAGGGGCCCAAACCAAGTACTGAGTACATACAGTATGCATGCTTATACTTTTCAGAGGTCAGATATTGTTCTACAGGTATGTACAATCCTTGTTTTATTGATTGCATGTAATATTCTAATTTTCTGAGATTGTGAATTTGGGGTTTTCATGAGCTGTAAGCCATAATCATCACAATTATGACAAATCACGGCTTGAACTATCTTGCTTTGCATGTAATGAGTCTATCTCATATATTAGTTTCACCTTTTAAGTTGCATTAGTGAAATAAATGAACTTTTACACGATATTCTAATTTTTCGAGTTTCACCTATATATATTTCAAAGTTATTTTGCTCCTAAAAACATTCTATAGTATTGATAAACATGTATACATATAAATACAGTGTGTGTGTATAAAATAATATTTATTATGAGGGCAGTGGAAATCTTGGTGTCTTTGTGAGTTCCCACACTTTTTTTTGTAGGACTTGACCCCTGGCGATTGGTGCATTATTTGAATAAAGTGCAATGGTGCCAATACTTTTGACCACATTTGTACAATTTATACTTCTATTGATATTCTTTGTTAGTTTGTGAGTAGTGAAATGTGACAGAAGATAAAGAATATTGACAACTTTTACAGAAAAAAAAAGGATAATGTCATTAAGCCATTTCAGATGGTGGCGCTGTTTTTTCTGAAAACATTTTTAGTCATATATATTATAGTAGGAGCTCTACTGGCTTTGCAGAATATTATCTGTTGAGTTAGGTTTTTAAATATGGGAACTCCATGTAAGATTGGTAGATATTTTTTAACAATATTAAAGCTTAAATGTCATATTATTGTCTACTAAATTTACTGGTGAAATATATTCTATTTGAAAAAATAGATTGTTTACTTTCCCTTGTAACAAAGAGATTACAATTTTTTGTTGTCTCCCATTTCAGTTTGTTAAGAATTCTCTTATTATATGCCTGGCTGCCAGGTGATCCCTGAGTCTCTCTGCTTGTTACAGTGATGTCTCCATAATGGAGCAATTTCAGCAAATTCTCAAGAACTGACCATTAGGTATTCCTCTTCTCATGTGAAAAGCATGACAAGAGTAAACTTTCAGGATTGTGTTTCTGGAAAGGGATTTTCTAAATGTAGTTGTATGTATTTTGTCCAACTCTATGTCTAGCTTCAAATCAAGATATTCAAATTTTCCAAATCAAAATAAGGTTGCGTATTGCACTATTCTGTATTCTTCCTCATAATGTTAGAAAGAGGCTTTGTACCGACAGTGAGACCCCCCCTGACCAATGCCTCCATTAATTAAGCATCTTTGTACAGCAGCCTGGGAGAGACGGGGAAAAGGACCAGTTGTCTTTAAAAAAATTGAATACTTTATTTTTCATCTTTCAAGGTATTTGACTGGAAAGAGCTAAAAAGCGTGTATATATATATATATATATATATATATATATATATATATATACGGTACTGTGCAAAAGTCTTATGCCACCATTAGATTTTATTGTTTCAGCAAAGTTTTAATGACCATCCATATTCGAGATGATAGAAAGCCAACAGTAATGTGGGGGATATTTTCTTGCCACACATTGGGCCCCATAGTATCAATTGTGCATTGTTTAAATACCACGGCCTACCTGAGTACTGTTTCTGACCATGTACATCACTTTATGACTACAGTGTACCCATATTCTGATAGCTACTTCTAGCAGGATAATGCACCATGTCACAAAGCTCAAATCATCTCTGGTTACTTGAACATGACAATGAGTTCACTTTACTCCAGTGGCCTCCACAGTCACTTGATCTCAATCCAATAGAGCACCTTTGGGATGTGGTGGAACTGGAGATTTGCATCATGGATGTGGAGATGACAAATATACAGCAACTGCATGATGCTATCATGTCAATATGAACTAAAAAAAATTAAGAATGTTTCCAACACCTTGTTGAATCTATGCCACGAAGTATTAAGGCAGTTCTGAAGGCAAAAGGGTGTCCAACCTGGTACTAGCAAGGTGTACCTAATAAAGTGGTAGACATATATACACTTTATAGCCCTTTCCAGTCACATACCTTACCGTATCCCTTTAAACCCTTATAAAAAAATGTTTTATTAATATCTATATGAATTTTTTTCTATTGGAAAGTGTATATATGAGTGTAATAGTTTATTTTGATATGTTTATGTTTACACTTTACGCTAGGCCTGCAGGCGTGCTAATACTCAAGTGCGAATGTTTACTTTTAGCTTATAATAATATATGCTGGTTAATGCAGTTGCAATATTGCTTATTGTGTCCTGCGCTAACTTACTGTATGCGTATATTTTTTACATTTTAAAATATTTACTTTGCATGCATATATATTGTAATGCTGCTTATAAATGCTAAAAATACTTTGCAATAAATATACATAAAATAATTGTTAATTTCCTTTAAGGGGAAGAAAATAGAAACAAATAAAATAGCAAACAGAAAATTAAAGAGTGCTGAGGGAATAAAGAAACAGGGGTTGTAAATTGGCTTATAATGGTTACACCCAACAGGAAAAGAAAATTGGCAGATATAAAGCAGCTGGGAACTTCGGGAAACAAATTACAGACAGTAACTGGGAGAGGACAGTATCCTTATGGACAAATCTGGCAAATGATGGTAAACAAATGTATGAAATCAAATGGTTTTCAGTTAAAGGGACAATCTACACCAACATTGTTATTGTTTAAAAAGATAGATAATGCCTTTACTACCCATTCCCCAGCTTTATACAACCAACATTGTTATATAAATATACTTCATAACCTTTAAACCTCTAAAATTCTGCCTGTTTCTAAGACACTACAGACAGCCTCTATAGATAACATTGTGCTCACACCCGTGGGTTGTGTCAGACACTGAACTAATTGGATAAAATGCAAGTCAATAGATTATACATAAAAAGTCATGTGATCAGGGGGTTGCCAGAAAAGGCTTAGATACAAGGTAATCACAGAGGTAAAAAGTGTATTAATATAACCATGTTGGTTATGCAAAACTAGGGAATGGGTAATACAGGGATTATCTATCTTTCTAAACAATAGCAATGTTTTAGTTGACAGTCCCTTTAATTTGTTTTAATACTTTGTATTTTCTGCTTTCTTTTTTTTTTAATGGTCTTTCTAAGCATGTGTTTCTAGATGCAGACTTTTCTATTGGCTGCCCCCTTTCTGTATTGCTTCAAGGCAGATGCTTAAGAATGTTGATGTTGTTTATGGGAGACTAACACAGGAAGCCCAGCTCCAGACACAAATAAGCAATGATTTCTCAATCTCTCTGCTGAAGCTCTGGGAAAATAATAACCTCTCACTCATTTGGAATCAAAATCTAGAACTTTTGCTGTCCTCAATGACTGGACAACCCACTAAAAAAATAGTTGTCATATTATTGGAACAGATAGAGCCTTTGGGGGTGGGTTTAAATTAGAGCTCATTACAGCAAATGTAACTTTATTTTCTGTTTTAATTCCCTTGTTTGTATTAAAGCAATCTGGGTCTGTCCACAAACACTTAACATATTCCAACTCTGCTGCAGAAGACCTACAAGTCTCTAGTCCTGATCCACATAGCACCACAATTGCACCTTCAAATATCCATTCCTGGACTTCCACACCCTGTCAAGAGCCATTGATACAACATTCCTGAGTCCTACATTCCAAGAGTACATACTTTAAAAGGACACTGAACCCAATTTTTTTTCTTTCGTGATTCAGATAGAGCATGACATTTTAAGCAACTCTCTAATTTACTCCTATTATCAAATTTTCTTTATTCTCTTGGTATCTTTATTTGAAATACAAGAATGTAAGTTTAGATGCCGGCCCATTTTTGGTGAACAACCTAGGTGGTCCTTGCTGATTGGTGGATAAATTCATCCACCAATCAAAATCTGCTGTCCAGAGTTCTGAACCAAGAAAAAAGCTTGGATGCCTTCTTTTTCAAATAGAGATAGCAAGAGAATCAAGAAATATTGATAATTGGAGTAAACTAGAAAGTTGCTTAAAATTGCATGCTCTATCTGAATCACGAAAGAAAAATTTTGGGTTCAGTGTCCCTTTAAATGTTAGAAGATATAACCAGTTAGACATCACCTGTATTTTATATGGGAGAACTTCAAGCATGGAAGGGGAGGACATTGGAGCACACAGGCTAGTGCTTCCATGCTGGTCATTTATCCTCTAAGAAGATCTGTAAAGCATTGGCTGGGCCATTTTCTAATGGACTTTAATAATATGAATATCCCTCAAAATTAAAGGGATAATGTAGTGTAAAATCTTCCCCCCTTCAAAGTATCTCCAATGATCCATTTTATCTGTTGTATTGTATTAAAGGGCCATTAAATACAGTAGAGTTGCATAATTAACAAGCGCATATTAAACAGACAATGCAATAGCACATACTAAACCCACATTTTTTTCATGATTCAGATCGAAGATGCAATTTTAAGCAACTTTCTAATTTACTCCTATTATCGATTTTCTTCATTCTCTTACTATCTTTATTTGAAAAAGCAAACATGTAAGCTTAGGAGCCCGACTGTTTTTGGTTCAGAACCCTGGGTAGCATTTGGTGATTGGTGGCTACAGTCAGCTGCTTTGTGTATGTCTCGAAGATGATGTCACCATCTAAAATGCAACAAAGTAGTCACAAATCCAAAATTTCAAGCACTACAAATCCCAGGCATTCTGATCCTTAAAGGTAAAAAGTCTGTAATTATTTCTCCAATTAAGTCAAGACCGGACTCCTATGCAGACATGTTTTGTGCTCTTCTGCAAGCCCACAAAACATGTCTGCATAGGAGTCCGGTCTTCACTCTTTGCCGTGGATACTTTGTATCATTGCAGTATTGTACTGTGTTTTGCTACATGTTTTTAAAGGGATAGTCAAGTCAAAATGAAACTTTCATGATTCAGATAGAGCCTGCAATTTTAAGCAACTTTTACTCCTATTATCAATTTTTCTTCGTTCTCTTGGTATCTTTATTTTAATGTAACTTAGGAGCCGGCCCATTTTTTGTTCAGCACCTGGGTAGCACTTGCTGATTGGTGGCTACATTTAGACACCAATTAGAAAGTGCTACCCAGGGCTGAACTAAAAATGGGCCTCGCTCCTAAGCTTATATTCCTGCTTTTTCAAATAAAGATACCAAGAGAATGAAGAAAAATTGATAATAGGAGTAAATTTGAAGGTTGCTTAAAATTGCCTGCTCCTATCTAAATCATGAAATTTTAATTTTGACTAGACTAATCCTTTAATTGGAGGAATAAATACAAAATGTTTACTTTTAAGGATCAGACTGCGTGTGCTTGGATTTATTTGAGGTTATTCCCTGCTTCTTTCTTGTCATGGAGGCTGCCATATTTAAATCTATATTTTACTACACTCCAGTGCTGACCTGTTTGCACTTGTTTAGCAACTCTCCTTCAGATACCTGCGGTATAATCGGCATTTTGTAATGGCATCACCCATGATTAGAAGGAGATGCATGAAATGTATTTAGTGTTTAGCGTCTCTTTAAAACTACGTGCTCTATCTGAATCATGAAAGTTTGACTTAAGTGTCCCTTTTAATTATTTACAAATAGTTCCCTTTACCTTTATTTTATCATGTGAATTGGCCTTCTGAAACCTTCATCTATACTGAAAAATTGAATACTGAAGTAATAGCTATAGAAAGGTATGTAAACAAGAATCAGCAGAAGACATCACACTCCCAGTGGGGTGGGTGGGAGAGAGGTACTCAAATATACATTTTAATTTGTTCTATGTAATGTGTATACAGCAAGGAGATAACTTAACCCTTTAAGGACACAGCTTTCAGTTTGCTCAATTGTTTTATGACGGAAAAATTCCATGATATGTCCTTAAGAGGTTAAAGAATAGTTTGTGTGTAAGTGTGTTGAGATAATTAATTAGGTCTGTAGCAGTAAATACAACTATTTCATATAAACATAAATGAACAAGTTACCCTAAATGTATGATACTATCAAGTGTTATAACAAGTAAAATGAAAGACAGTAAAGAGAAACAATTTAACAGTACATTGTCCCTTTAAAGGTGACAGCTGCAATTACTTCAAGTGTTAGCTATGGGAAGTTCTGGCCTTGAGATGCCTATAATATTTAGGAATGCTGTATTAAATCCAAATCTCCCATCTGCAGCAGGCACATTATCTGTGGGCCTCTCCCTCAGAGTTGAATTTACGGCTCCAGTTAGAGCTTTTGAATTGCATGCTCATCCTCTATGGTTTGTTAATAGTTATGATAATTACAATATTTTTCTGTTGTTGTGTAATATATTTTTCAATAGACAAACACCCTCACTATTTGCCTTATTTAGAAAAGCAAATCTTGACTTGTCACTGTAATAAGCAACAAAGCTTGTTTCTACTGCAAATTTGTTGGCAAAGCTCACATTGTTTTGCAGTATGTTATCTTGCTGGCTTTTGAAGTCTGCAGTATGCACTTCTAGTTCTCAGAATTGGAAAACCCACAATTGTAATAGTTAAAGGGACACTGAACCCAAAAATTTAGTTTTTTAATTCAGAAAGAGCATGCAATTTTAAGCAACTTTCTAATTTACTCCTATTATCATTTTTTCTTTGTTCTCTTGCTATCTTTATTTGAAAAAGAAGACATCTATGCTTTTTGGGTTCAGTACTCCTGACAGCAATTTTTTATTGGTGGATGAATTTATCCACCAATCAGCAAGGACAACCCAGGTTGTTCATCAAAAATGGGCCGGCATCTAAACTTACATTCTTGCATTTTAAATAAAGATACCTAGAGAATGAAGACAATTTGATAATAGGAGTAAATTAGAAAGTTGCTTAAAATTTCATGTTCAATCTGAATCATGAAAGGAAATTTTTGGGTACAGTGTCCCTTTAAATTACACGAAAAGGGGGAACAATGCATAATGCAAGTATACAACAACTTGTTACTATGCATCACTAAACATTTTATATGACAATCTCAAGATGTTTTATGTTGGCTCAGGTGTGAAGATAGCAAACGGAGGTGTCAATCATTAACACAACAATTTGGACAGTAAGAACTAACAGCAAACAGATTCCACCTGCAACTTTTTTTATACACACATATATAATGACAATGAATGTAACTTTTAAAACAAACAAAAATGCAGCCCCAGGTTTCAGTAGATACCCATATTTTATTTTAATACACGTATAGAGCTTAAATAGTGTATTTGAAATACAATAATATTTAAAATTTAAATTACAGACTCAACAAAATTTTGTAAAATTAAAATAGTAGAAAGGAATTTATAATTTAATAGAATGAAATTAAAATTTAATAAGGTTAGTGCCATTTTCGTTGCCTTTTCAGTTTGGTAGTGGCTACTAAATACGTATACAATTCAGTTTAAAATTACTTTGCACAGCTTCAAGTTGTTTGAAACTGAAATGCTTTCTAGTCAATCAGAAATCAGATGATAAGTCAGATAAATTCAAATTCTGTTTGTTTAAAAGTCATCCAAAGTTGGTTTCACTTTTTAACAGTTCTAATTTGTCTTCAGAGTTTAACTTATGGCTGACTTGACACAACTGAGTTTAACCAATCTTGCTTGACTTTTTTTCAATTGACTTTTTAAACATGCATTTTGGAAGTTCACTGCTTTGTGGATATATCTCTTATTTTTACTTAGGAAATGTTGGACATTAAGCAAAAAATACCAAATTGCAGAAACACCACACACTAGAAATATGCAAAAATGACCTATTTATGGCTAAGTACAAACTTGAATGAACATATTTTGTTTTCTGAAGCTACGTGTGTTTAATATTGCATTTAGTCTAATCTTACCTTATTATCATTGTCTGTCTGCCTCTTTAAAAAAAAAAAAAATCTGGATAAAACCCAAGAACAAGGCAAGAAAACTGGAAGATGATTTCCATTTAGACTATCTGTTGTGAAAACAGCTAGCAGACTCAGCAGAAGTTTATAACAACACAAACTCTTATTTCCCAGCTAATTCTATTTACTAAATTTTCTTAATAACACAGTTCTAAAATTATTTGTATAAATCTAGTACAGACACAAACGCTTTGTAATACTATCATTCTCTGCATTTATTTTCATGATTTCATGTAAAGTAACCATGTTTTCCAGCAGAGTTGAGATACAGAATAAAAACCTGAATTACGTAAAATCTAGTGATTCATTTTTAATAGAGCAACATTTCAAATTAAAATCCATTTTTAAATCAATTTCTCTCTGCTTCACATGCATCTTTTACTGACTTAAATAAATATTGACTAAAAATTAGCATAATTAATCAACTAGATAGAATCAAAACATTTACTATTGATTTAAAATGACATACAGTATTTCAAAATTAATTCCCATGACTGAGAAGTTCCACTGATATGATAACAGGAAGTGCAGTTTTGGAATTCAACTATTTGTTGTATTGTCAGAGCTTAGGTTAAACAAAAATAAATGGCCCTTAATTATATCCCATCCATTTTATTTTCTAGAACGGACTTAAATCCGAAATGTTTATAATGCTACTTATTAAAATCCATGGTATTGCACATGATGACTAACCTTGGCCCTCCTGATGTTTTGGAACTACATTTCCCATGATGCTTAGGCACTCTGCAGTTTACTTGAGCACTGAAAAATAGTTCCAAAACACCAGGGGTGCCAAGGTTAGCCATCACTGGTATAGCATATTCCCATCTACAGGTGGCAGGTACTGTATACTATTGAACAGGTATAAAAATTTGATCTTATACTTCTCTGGGAACATGTAAATCTGTGCTCCTTGCCCATATATAGTAAGTATATGTTCACTAGCTTGTAGGCTTACATCAGCATTCCTTTTCCTCAATCCCAGAATGCATAGGGGTTGCATTAGCCAGTATAGACAATCGTTGTCTACACTACCCAGAGGCTCATCTATATTTCCTACAATGAAATATATCTCTCTCTATATATAAATATATATATATATATATATATATATACATAATATATATATATATATATATATATATATATATATATATATATATATATATATATATATATATATATACAGTATATATACAGTATATATATATATATATATATATATATATATATATATATATATATATATATGTGTGTGTGTATATAAATCTAGTAAGGAAGATTAATGGTCTAGCTCTCACAATAAAAGTAAATTTGAAATTTGTTTAAAATTGCATAACCTATCTTAACCATGAAAGCTTAATTTTGACTAGACTGTCCTTTTAGAGGGACAGTAATGACAACATTAGATTCAAATTCAATTGCATGCAGTTTTAAACAACTTTCCAACTTAATTTCTGAGATATATGAGTATGTGATTGGCTGATGGTTGTCATGTGATACAGAGGGCAGGCAAATTAAATCAAATTTTGAAATGTCCCATAAAAAAATCTATTGCTCATTTGAAATTCAAATAAATAAGTGCTATTACTTTGTCTTTTTACTATGCATTTGATGATTATGCAATTCTACTGTATTCAGTGGTACTTTAATACTCTATTGATAGAAAGACATGGGAAGTCAAAAAGCCAAATTAAAAACCAAAAATTGGGCAAAGAAGGCTCCCCTGGAACCAATATCTGAGAGTTCCCCATATGTGTATCTAGAATGATTGGAACAAACATCAGTTTGATGTCATACAGGTATTGTATTTCTGTTTATAATTTAACTAGTCCTAAAGCCCGTGTACACGGGCCAATTTTTTAAGTACTGCGGTTCCAATCCTTGCTCCCTCTCTCTTCCCCTCTCTTTTGCGCTCTCTCTCCCCCCTCTTTTGCTCTCTCTCTCTCTCTCTCTCTCTCTCTCTCTCTCTCTCCACCCTCTTTTGCTCTCTCTCTCCCCTCTTTTACTCTCTCTCTCCCCCTCTTTTGCACTCTATCTTTCCCTCCTATTTTCATCTCTCTCCCCTCTCTTTTGCGCTCTCTCCCCCTCTTTTGCGCTCTCTCCCCTCTCTTTTGTGCTCTCTCCCTCTTTGGCGCTCTCTCTCCCCCTTCTCTTGTGCGCTCTCTCTCTCTCTCCCCACTCTCTTTTGAGCTCGCTCTCTCTCTCCCCCTCTCTTTTAAGCTCTCTCTCTCCCCCTCTTTTGTGCTCTCTCTCTCCCCCTCTTTTGTGCTCTCTCTCTCCCCCTCTTTTGTGCTCTCTCTCTCCTTCTCTTTTGCGCTCTCTCTCTCCACCTCTTTTGCGCTCTCTCTCTCCACCTCTTTTGCGCTCTCTCTCTCCACCTCTTTTGCGCTCTCTCTCCCCCTTCTCTTTGAGCTCTCTCTCTCCCACCTTTCTTTTGAGCTCTCTCTCTCCCCCTCTCTTTTTTTTTTTTTTAAATAAAGTTTTTATTGAGGTTGTGCGAAAACAATACAACATATATGAAGCATCATATCCTTGCAATAAGCATAAATGATACATTCAGTTTAGCAACTTTTGCGCAGATACAAGAAAAAAAAAATTTAATTCTCCAAATGAATAATCTTGTAGAAAGAAACAAACAAACATTGGAACCTCTTTTTCTTTTCATAAGCTAATATTAGCAGTTTGAGTGGTCACATTAGGACCTATAAGCGTAGAGTAGTTTAGTAGTTGGTTTTTAAATGGTAGCAATAGTGAAAATATCATTTTGCGATATAACTAGCATTGTAAAATATGTAAGTATATTGGGCTAGAAACCCGAGCAATCTTGTTACGCTAGGCATAGAAGACAGGGTCAACTTTATATTATGCTGCAAGGGTTATTAGTAAAAAAAAAAAACTATAGTTGGGATGCGGCACAGGAAAGATAGGCCGCGTAGTTAGCCCTCCTACAAGAGGAGGTTTATTATGGAGAGGGGGGGGGAGGTGGTAAAGGGAACATAATAAATAAAATATATGGCTTAGGAACTAAGAGGCTTATTATGGGTTAGGGGAGGGCAGTCAAATAGATGTGGTAATGTAGTAAATACTAAGTAGGCAGGCTTTAGCGTTACAGGGCAACATGGTCATACATAAAATCTCGTGAGCATGTTGGTTAACAAGGGAAAAATAAGAGTGGACTGGTGACATATTAGGTTAGTGGTGTATCTGGTATACTAGAGCCTAGTTCTAAACTTTACAGACCCAACAAGGTGCATGTAGCTCATTCAAGATATAATGTACAGTAAGATATTGAATAATAACAGCCGGGCAGGACCAGCCCACGCCCATAATAGCCATAGAAAACTATATGTCACCACAAAGCAATGGCCACCACACCATGCCCAGAATACTGCAAATTATGCTTCACATCAATAGCTCAGAATAACCAATATTATTAAGTGGGCACAGGGTCTGTACAGATATGTAGGAGAGCGTTGGGTAGAATACCTAGTAAAAACACAGTCTGCATGAATAGGTGTTAATAATGGAGCATTATCATTAAGGGAAAAGGGCCTAGGAAAGTATATGCTGTATAGCAACTGTACTGCTGGACATTGTGCGTGTTAGGGAGCTGCCTCGGCCGCAGGCAGCGCCTTTGCTGTAGAGGAATAAGTCGCAGCAGGCATAGTAGTAGAAAATAGGCCACATTCTAGCAGAGAGAAGCATAGTGTTAGAATTGCACTAAACACTACAACTAGAACTTGTTGCACATGCAAAATAACTTTCTGTATATCAGAATATGAAAAAACTCCCAAAAATACAGTTGAATACTTAGTTACTGCAGATCAGCTATTAATGGGTATTAAGCTGCAGAAAGATTCTAAGAAATTGCAAACAGGTGCTTAGCACCTATGAGCTAAATGTATTAGAACAAACATATAACTAGGAATTGAGCTTTAACTTTAGAACATTGCATATATAACCAGTCTAATATGAACATAGATATTGTACCAAAATAAAGTATATACGGGATAGTAGAACTAATTTGTAGGAGTGCATAGTGTCCATATACATTTTAATTATCTCTAGATAGCTATACATGTCACATAATGTCATAAACTGAGCCACCCTGCCACGTGAACACGGGCCCTATGTCCCACGGCAGGGTAAAATATAACATTAGGCATAAAAGCATATTTAATAATCGGAGAGACTTTGATCTTGATGTGCCTTAACATAAAAATAGGCTCCAACTAATAAAGCAGGCAAATGACATATATAAATATAAGTTAGTTCTGGCCATAAAGCCCAAAATGCAAGGCAGATCGTCTTGATGGAGTCAGAGTTTAATTATAAGATACTGTTTTTAAGGTAGCCACCACCCGTGTTTGTGCAGAGAATGTACTTAACTGAAGGCTCCTGTAATGGTGGGTGACATATCCATTATGTGCCCGGTGGCTGCATTTACACAACCAGCCCTCAGCCGATGCCAGATTTGAGGCGAGGTGGCATATTGAGTGTCAGTGGCAAAGCGTTGCGTCTCCAACCAGGAACATTCCCACACTGTGTATGTGTCGCTGTCACATCTCGCTCAACGCTACTATCCCATAGCTGAGGAGAAGAGAACCAAATATGGCTACCATCCACGGATGCTATGCACCTGATGTTGCAATGTAGGACTGGCATCAGGATTTGGTCTCCCATGTAGCGTGTCTGCTCAAAAGCCGACCTGCAAAACAGATCCGCAGTAGTGTAGCTTCTGACCCTAGTATCGCAGTCCAGCCAGACCTCTCGGCAGTAGTTGCGAGTATCTCTGTGCATTGGGGGATCAACATGGTAGCACAAGACCTCGTGGCTCAGTGCTGTAGCGCAACTAACCTGGAAGGTGGCAGGATCAACAGACTCCAGAGCCTGGGCAACATGGCTATCAGCAGGCTGTATGGGTTTGACCTCACCCGCATCTGTGTTAGTCGTGTAGATCTTGCTCCAATCTATCAAAATGATCCTGTAGGAGCTGTTCCACTGCTAGCCACCAGACATCCCAGGCCCCCATCGTAGATTATCTTCCAGATCTCATAAAGAGCTAAAAATAGCCAACTGAGGGTTCCCAGTGATTCCGATAGTGCTGTGCTTGAGAATGTCCCCTTTTAATATAAAGAAGGTTACTTTAGATACCAATACATATTACTTGTAAGATTTGGGAGCCAAGAGCTCTTCACATATGCGTCTGGTATCCCTGATAGTTGGCTCCGCCCCCCTCTCCCCCTCTCTTTTGAGCTCTCTCTCCCTCTCTTTTGTGCTCTCTCTCTCGCCCTTCTCTTTTGAGCTCTCTCTCTCCCCCCTCTCTTTTGAGCTCTCTCTCTCCCCCTCTCTTTTGTGCTCTCTCTCTCCCTCTCTTTTGAGCTCTCTCTCCCTCTCTTTTGAGCTCTCTCCCCCCTCTCTTTTGCGCTCTCTCTCCCCCCTCTCTTTTGAGCTCTCTTTCCCCCTCTTTTGCGCTCTCTCTCTCCCTCTCTTTTGCACTCTCTCCCTCCCCCTCTTTTGTGTTCTCTCTCTCCCCCCCTCTTTTGCGCTCTCTCTCCCCCTCTTTTGCAGTCTCTCTCACCCTCCTTTGTGCTCTCTCTCCCCCTTCTCTTTTGAGCTCTCTCTCTTCCCCTCTCTTTTGAGCTCTCTCCCCCTCTCTTTTGAGCTCTCTCCCCCCTCTCTTTTGAGCTCTCTCCCCCCTCTCTTTTGAGCTCTCTCCCTCTATTTTGTGCTCTCTCTCTCCCTCTCTTTTGTGCTCTCTCTCTCCCTCTATTTTGAGCTCTCTCCCTCTCTTTTGAGCTCTCTCTCTCCCCCCTCTCTTTTGCTCTCTCTCTCCCCCTCTTTTGCGCTCTCTCTCCCCCCTCTTTTGCACTCTCTCTCCCCCTCTTTTGCTCTCTCTCTTTCTCTCTCTCCCCTCTTTTGCTCTCTCTCTCTCTCCCCCCTCTTTTGCTTGCTCTCTCTCTCCCCACTCTTTTGCTCGCTTTCTATATTTCCCTCCTCTCTTTTGGTCTCTCCCACCTCTCTCCCGTTGACCACACCCCTTCACGGCCGCTCCAGCGAGGCCACACACCATGTCACGCCCACGGACCACACTCATTGTCACGTCCACGAGGCCACGCCCCCTTGTCACATGCGCCGGCCATGCCCCCACCAGGCAGCTTCCGCAGTGCGCACTCCTCTGCTGATCAAGGCCAGGTATGTTTGTCCACTGCAGTTTCTACTGTGCATGATTGCATCTGACAAACATACCTGGCCTTTTATTATCTAGGATAGTATTTGCAGGAACTGGTGGAACATTCTGCAGAGAAGTATTAAGTATTAGAAAAAAAAGCTTCAAAAACTAAACAATAATAAAATTAAGAGATGTAGAATATTACAAGTAGCAATAATATAAGGCTTAATTAATACGCTATTCAGACTTTTTTTGTGCTCTAACAAATAATTCTATTCTTTAGAGAAAACCAAATATAGGTACAAATGAAGACAGACGATTTAGAATAACTATTGAAATAATGTAGCCATAATATTCTTAAGAATGTTGTGTGACCTTTTTAATGACATTTTCTTTTATATACTTTTCTTATATTTCCTTCCCTTGTACACTGGTCCAGCCTTTGATGTACATTTTTAGATTTGACAGTTGAAGATAGAGATTAAAACATTTTAATTGTAAACGATTAGTCAACATATTATGAGATGGGCTTAAATGACACACATCCCTACCAAGCGCAGGCATTTCTTTAAAGGGCCATACAAGTTAAATATATATATACAGTATATATGTTAGAGCATTTTATTTTTGCACTGTAAAGGGGATAATTACAGATCCTGAGCAGCAGTGCACTACTGGGAGTTAGTTGAACACATCCGGTGAGCCAATGACGAGAAGCATATGTTTGTAGCTACCAATCACCTGCTAGCTGCCAGTAGTACATTGCTGCTACTGAGCCTACCTAGGTAAACATTTCAACAAATAATATAAAAAGAACTAAGTAAATTTGATAATAGATTAACCAATATCTTTTAGTTGGGAGGACATTGTCTTTTAATGATATAAATGGTTAAATATACTTAAGTTAATGATGCAGACCCTTAAAACACACAAATGCAACCGGAGTAAAACTGCACTGTTTTAATATAATACTTAAAAATGTAAACCGTTATTTTACAAAAACCACAGATAAATAAAGTTAAATCTATTCTGGGATGTCTCTGCCTAAGATAACCATCAAATATAAAAAGCCATATCTATATATCAATAAAGAGACCTATAACTACCCAATCAGAGGGTAACACCACCAAAATGTATGTGGTTCTTGTTACCATGGTTACCTTATAGGGATCTGGAATAGGGATTTGGTTGCAAATTTGATAACGGATGTAAATTGAAACGTCTCTTAAAACTGCACGCTCTATCAGAACCATGAAAGTTTAATATTGAGTTACATTTCCATTATAGTACAAAATAGTATCACAATTGATTGAGTGCAAAGTTTTATCCCAACATATTTGCAAATATTCCTTTTGTATCTCTGTATATAGATATTAATATTAAATACTGTTTGCATTTATTACACCCCTTTCTTAAAATAAGTACAAACAACATCCAGCAAAATAAATAAAGAATTTAAAAAAAAGAACAAAATAATATGGTACCATTTTTTATACAAGGTTTAAGACAGATGATGTTGAAGGACTATACACATATAATGAGACTGACAAAATAGTTTTGTTTTGCCCTTATATATATATATTTCTAAAGAAACTGTAAATTCTGGAGAATGTATTTTTCTATAACAGTAGAACTTCAATATCCCTTTAACTATATCAATAACTTCTGCTACCAGTAAAAAAGGTATTAAAATTAAAACATAAAATAGATAAATTCACAACCTAAGCTGCCTGTAGATGGTCACGATGTAAAAACACATGTAAAATGTATTCTAAAAAGTAAAATAATTTGTAACACTTAAAGGGCTATGAAACCCAAATATTTTGTTTTGTGATTCAGACAGATCATACAATTTTTATAAATGTTTCCAATTAACTTCTGTTATCAAGTTTGCTTTTTTTTGCAATGTTATTCTTTGTTGAAGAGATACAAGATAGAGCATACAATTTTAAACAACTTTACTTCTATTATCTAATTTACTTAATTCTCTTAGTATCCTTTTTTAAAAGCATATGTAGATAGGCTCAGGAGCTTGGAGCTAGCTGCTGATTGGTGGGTGGAATTGTATGCCCATTTTAATTGGCTTACAAGTGTGTTTAGCAATCTCACAAAAGTGCATTGCTGCTTCTTCAATAAAAGATACCAAGAGAATGACGCAAAAATAATAACAGAAGTAAATTGGAAAGTTGTTTAAAAATGTATAATCTATGTGAATCATGAAACAAAAAGTTTGGGTTTCATGTCCCTTTAACAAAAAGCATATTAGTGTACTCCCCTTAAAGAAATAAACATATCCCAAGGTAAAATTGCCTTTAAAATAATCCCTGAGGGGTCTCATACTGACGAGGCATCTTATAGAATCTCACCAGAGCTGAGAACTTTACAGAATCTTAATGAGGATGGGGCAGCACTTACACTGCAATCATCATCACTGTGTGTGGCCTCTGGAAGTGATTTCACCCTTTCTGCAAGGTCAGACTTTCTAGCAGTAAAATTGGTTGAAAAGGGGACTTAAAACAGATGTTTCCTCTAAGAACTCTTCTCCTGGATAAATAAAGAGCAAAAACAAAAACGTTCCATTGCTTTGGGATTAGTTTTCCCTTTTAGCTATTAAATTCCTTACTGTAAAAGGGAATGCACCCAGGAACCTTTTATTTTTTCATCTTAGCAACATATTGCTATACATATTTTAAATAAAGAATAAACAGTTTAATGCTGTCATAAACAGAGAAACAAATAGTAAATACAATGAAGTCTTTACAAGGTATTTAAAAGGAAAGGGCTATAATATATATATATACACACGTCTAAATATATGTACGTATAAATACATATGTATATATGTGTATACATGTGTATTTATGTTTAAATGCACATATCTAGCTATTCTTCACATACACATGCGCTGCGGAATCTGTTGGCACTCTACAAATACCTGATAATAATAATAATAATAAAATGCATAAGTAGAGAAAAATGTGAACACTAAAATATCCCATTAAGTTGAAAGGTGTTAAAACTACATTTCAGTTTGGGAATAAGTGTACCTGTTTAATATGTGTGTATGTATAAATATATATATGTATGGACACACACAAGTCCAAAGGTGCGCACTCTTACCAAAGTTTCAACCAACAGGGTGCAAGCAAAAAATTGCATAAAGTTCTAAGGAAGCTGGTACTCCCTGGATTTTCAAAAGTCCTTTTTTTTTTCATTTTTAAATCTTTCATCATCATCATCATCGTGTAAATTTAATTATGACTTCCATTCCTTCCTAAGGGAGTCTTGCAAGTTAGAAAAATGCATAAGTGTGCAGTATTTTACTTATAATGTAAAATTGTAAATTCCCCATATCTGATAGTGCTGTAAAAATAAATATATATATAAATATATGTTGACAGGAAGGTTAATCTTTATTTTTTTAAAATCTTTTTAGTAATCTATGCTTTTTTTCTCATGAGTGCATTAAAAGTTAGACTTGGAATTTCCCTCATGTGGCAGTATTACTGGCTGTGTAGGAGAAAACAGCTATTTAACATTACTGCAGCTAATTAGTTTACAAACATCATATACTTACATAGCAATTTTCCAGTTTATCACATTTGGCTGCACTGTAGTGCTGGCAGCTATAATTAAAAGGAACACTCAAGTCAAAATAAACTTTTGTGATTCAGATAGATCATGCAGTTTCAAGACACTGTCCAATTTACATCAATTATAAAATTTTTGCGCAGTCTTTTTATATGCACACTTTCTGGGGAATAAGATCCTACTGAGCATGTGCACAAGCTCAAAGGGTATATGTATACTAGTCTGTGATTGGATGATGTCTGTTACATGATACAGGGGGGCGGAAAATGGGAGAAAAATACATTTGCCAAAAAAAATCTATTGCTTATTTCAAATTCCGTGTAAGTGCTATTGCATTGTCTTTGTATTATGCACTTATTGAAGTGAATGTAAAAGGTTTTTATTTTATTTTTTAAATAGTTTTTATTTGAGGTTTTGAAAAAAGGCATACATAGGATATGTAATCTCATAACACAATGATAATGTTGGAATACAAACAACGAGTGATATTGTAAATTGGTAACATACATTTCTAACAAAAGACAAAAAAAGAAGATGACAATATGCAGATATTATCCCAAATATTCTGTACACCTCCAGGATGATAGGCGAGGCCACTTTTAGACTTCTTTTTTAATTAATAAAGTTTTTGGAGGTTGATACCAACAAAGAGGACCGCTTTTGGATCCTGACTGGAAAACCTCATTAAAAATTTTAGTAACTGTAAATTACTGTAACTGTAATACTGCTGAGGCTCATGACTACTTTGCCATATACTGCCTAAAAGAAGCAATTATATGAATCTCACATGACTTCAATTTTGTCACAAAGCATGGTATAGGGAATTATATTCTGAAGTATGGTGCATAGTTTAATTATGCTAATAATTAGACCAACCATATTTGTCCTGTAAAGGGTGGGAACTAATTCTTGTTATATCCAGTATGATTAAATACAGACTCTCATATATAAGAGTTGGAGACCTGTATGAGATAGACTCTTACTAGTTAGGTCACAAACTAGAGAACAACTAGTAAATATACTGTATCTATAGCCTAAGAATTGGACATTAGATAGTCAACATCAATAGTACAGACAAACATTATTCCCAACACTAGAATACATAGATTAAGCTTAATCAATCTTAATGTCCTGAATTTATAAGCCATAACATGTATAACTGTTGACTGGTTAGAATCTATAGAATATAGATATGTAAATATAATGTAATGGGGGATTATGGTAGCATAGGGCTGTCTATTGCAAAGTTAAGAAGCAACGAGGGAACCTAGCAGCTTAGTGCTGTCGTTTGCAGTGTAAACCAAGATTTCTGCCCCGGCCGCAGGCAGGAAAATAGTAGCAGCCCTCATGAGACAATATTGCGTGCTATGTTCTGCCTAAATAAATATATGTTTAACTGTACTGGTTCAACATCAGTGAAAATTGCGGCACCTTGACCTAGACAAAATGCATCTATGAAATATGTAATGCTTATTAACATGGTAATAAAATGTAAGTTTGTTGTGGTCAAAATATCTGCCCTTATAACTCCATATTGTGCACAACTGTAAGTCCCAATGTAAAGGCTCAACATATAGTTAATAAAGATAAAAAATAATCAGGACATCAGCACGGGAGCCAAATAAAGAATGTCTCTGAATTTCTCCTGTGTTCAGACCAGTAGACTCACTCCCATCTAGAGTTGTTGGTGGAAACTGACCTTAAAATTATGTTGGAAAATAAAACACAAAATTATAGTGAAGCTATAATAGATGATCGCAACACTTGATAAAATTTGCCTTGGTGCGGTGGAACTCACATGGCGATATCAGCAAACTGGGAATTTGATATCAGTCAGGAAATAAAGTACAGGTCATCCAATTCCGGATCTCACAGTTCGCTTGTGATATTTAGCAGGGATGAAGCAAGCAAAAGCTCCGTAAGGTGTTCCGATTAGACACCATTTTATTGGCCCTTTAGCCGCCTGTAGCCCGGCTTTAAATGGAGCTGCGATAAAGAAGCCATCAAGCTGTGCAAGATCGGATCCTGGTGGCGTTAGTAGCTGTAGCGGTGCGCTTCCAATATTTTTAATAGGAGCTTCAGTGGGGGTGCCATTAGAACTGAGTGTCTGGACTTCTTGTGTCGCTCCTGAGGAGCTGCTCATAGTAAAGCATTTTTGTGCGTCTGTTAGGCATACATGATGCCCTGTGGTATACAGCAATTACAGCCACCTCCTCTCTGCATCGCATCTCCTACTCTTTTGAGCCAACTTTAGGGTCTGTTGAGAATCCAATATTGGTGAGTGGGGGGGCCCCGGGGCCCCAAGGTGCCACCAACCTGAGTGCTCTACCGGGGGGTTAGATGGTAGGCCACAACCTATGTATTACTCCGGCAAGCTGAGTTCAGTATCAAAACCAAATATAGTGGTATTGTGCAAGAGAGCTTACTATGGTTATGAATCTTTAGTCAATCAAGATACACGATGGAGTGTTAGAGAGAGAGAATTTTAAGTTGATTTGTGCTTAAGTTTGAAGAGACTAACACTCTTGCGACCTATCATGGCCACCGCCTGGAAGTTCCCCCTTGAATGTAAATTTTAATGAATGAGTGCCCGGTTTTTAAAAATACTATTAAAAACAGGGGCACTTTTATTAATTAAACTTTACATTGCAGCATTTAAAAAAAATACTCTTTCTTTAGCTAACAGAGTCCGGCGATTCCCTGCCCGCTTCTCATGTTGTACTTAGCACAGCATTGAAGAAACCGACTTCCTCCAATCATGATGTGACCTTGCGAGATGGACGCTCTGGGGTGCACGCCATGACTGGAGTAAGTCAGTTTCATCATTGCTGAGGTAAGTACAGAAGAGCTGTGGGCGGAGGATTGCCGGTCCGGGTTTGCTAAAGAAAAAGGTATTTTAAAAATACGCTGAAATGTAAAGTTTAATGAATGAAAGTGCCCCTGTTTTTAATAGTATTTTTAAAAACTGGGCACTCATTCATTAAACTTTACATTGACTTTAATTATGCAATTCTACTGCATTTAGTTGTTCTTTAAGCTCAAACAAGCATTCTCTGTTGAATGCTGCTTTTCAAATACTAATTCCTTTTGAATCAATATACATGTTTACCTAATTGATTGGGTGTAAGTAAATCTTTCAAAATTTGAAGTAAATTTGTTGAGTTAATTCTCCGTTATTAAGAAGCAAATAAAGTTTTCAACATGGCCACCCAGAGATTCTTATAGACAAAACCACAGCAAAAACCAATGTGCCTTTTTTCATTAAATTTGGAATGTAGCTAGAAAATCATGTGTCATTGTATTCCTGTTTTTTAAAGAGACACTAAAGTCAGAATATACTTGTATGCACTTTTATGACACTTTCCAATTTACTTTAGGATCTTGTTCCCAAGAAAATGTGAATATAAAAAAAGACTGTGCAAAATTTTATAATCGAAGTACATTGAAAGTGTCTTAAAATTGCATGCTCTTTCTGAATCATAAAAGTTTATTTTAACTTTAGTGTTCCTTTAAGTAAAAAAGTAGCAGTAACTTCAAAGTGGAAGTTTTGAGTTTAGAAACCTTAGATATGCTAGCCCCACCCAAGTTAAGCCCATCCCTTTTATAGCAGAGTATTTCCCACCTGTCTCCAATTTTATTGGTTTAAAAGGTAGGGAAATAGGAAAACCAAAAATTCCTTAGAAGCTTTAATGGTTGTAGAGGGTGCTAAAGGTGCTCCCCAGTCATTATTGTAGAACCCCAAATGCTTGAAGATATATCCCATATTTTTTTTTTCTTGTCCTTAGCTCTACCTTTTTGATTAAGTATATGAAAGAGCAGTTAAAGGGATAGTCTAGTCAAAATTAAACTTCCATGATTCAGATAGGGCATGCAATTTTAAACATTTTTTTAAAATGTACTTTTATCATCACATTTGCTTTATTTTCTTGGGATTCTTTGAAGGCCACCTCTTATCTCAGTGCATTTTGACAGTTTCTCACAGTTGAAAGTGCTAGTTCATATGTGCCTTATAAATAACACTGTGCTCACTCCAGTGGAGTTACTTATGAGAGAGCAATGATTGACTAAAATGCAAGTCTGTAAAAAGAACTGAAACAAGGGGCAGTCTGCAAAGGTTTAGATACAAGGTAATCACAGAGGTAAAAAGTGTATTTATAACCGTGTTGGTTGTGCAAAAGTGGGGAATGGGCAATAAAGGTATTATCTATTTTTTTTTTTTTTTTGAAAACAAGCTTTATTAAGACAAGAGATAGAAACAATAATGAGAACAATATGCATAATTTGTAAGTTCAACATGCAATAATCCTGGTGACAACAAAGATAAACTAAAAGTAAATTTACAATTCCATATCACTGCGGTCACATCAGTCTTGGTACATAAATTTCAGGATGAGGATAATAATCTTTGATCAATTCAGTTAGTCTCTTGTCAACATTTTACAATCTGTATCTCAACGTAAATCTTGAGCTTGTTTTCTACGAGCTAAGTGCTCGTGGTGTTTAATATACATTATAACCAGAATTAGTATTAACTTAGGTATTTGACATCAGATGCCTAAACAAAGATATATGTGTGACTTTTCAGCAAATTTGCTTCATAGTGCTGAAAGTTTCTTATGGTCTGATGTCTTTGCCCACAGGGGGCGGTATAAGCTAAATAAGAGAAAGGAGAGCGGTAGAGAGAATAGAGAAGATGAGGAAAAAAAAAAAGGAAAAAAAAGGGGAAGGGGGAAAGGGGGGAGGGAGAGTCCCTGAGATGGGGTCAGCGGCCTGGGTGAATTACAGCTCCTTGCCTTCCCAGGTTAGAGTCATCATTTCGTGGGTGGCTAGCCTCCCTGTTCTAAGGAAGTGATATCGTTCTAATCTAAGTAAATCTTCCACCTTGCTTTTCCATTCTTGAACGGTGGGAACCCGTGGACTCTTCCAGTGTCCTGGGATTAGTCCTTTCGCACCGTTCAGCATCAAGTAAGTACCTGTCCATTCCCACTACTTGAGGGAGCTCATGATAAATCAGGTATGTCGGTTTGGGAGGGATAATGATTTTAATAATTTTGCTCATCTCTCCCATCACTCCCTCCCAAAATGATCTTATCTGTGGGCACGTCCACCATATGTGCAGAAAAGATCCCTCTCCTCCACAGCCCCTCCAGCACCTCCCGTCGGTGTGGGGGTAGATTTTTTGCAGTCTCTGGGGAGTTAAATACCATCTACTGAGTGTTTTGTAGTGCATTTCTTGTACTTTTGCTGATACAGAGGCTTTCCTGGATTTTTGAAAGATTTTCCTGGATTTTTGAAAGATTTTCATCCAGTCCTCATCTGATATTTCTAATCCTAATTCTGATTGCTATCTAGAGGTGTAGTCCGGGAGGGTGGTACCCCCCCTGCACATCACTAGCTGGTATAAGTGTGAGATAAGGTGTGTTGGGGTTTGTTGAGCGATACACAAGGCCTCAAAGGGTGTTCTATGTCTGGTCAGCGCACTTCGGTCTTTACACACGCTATAGTAGTGCGTGATTTGCGCCACCCTGTACCAGGACATAAAGAGCATCTGGTCCCAGTCTGCCAGTTCAGCCTGAGTCTTGAGTTTATCTTGTTTCATGACGTTGGAAAAAGCTATTTCTGCGAGAGTTTGGGTCTCTCCCGCCCCTCGCCTTGGGAGCACAAATCCCAGGTCTGGGTTTTCCCATATGGGAATATTTGGCGAGATGCATGAGGAAACATATGAGCCCTCCTCCAGAGTCTTATCCCATACGTCAAGGCTATCCTTATCATTGCGTACAGTACAAGATGCTCCGGCCGATTTTTCACCGTTATCCAGGCCAGTGCCCCAACGTTTCTACGTTGCAAGATTTCGTTATCTATTTGGACCCATAACTTGTTGCTGGAGTTGCGGTTCCACTCCACCACCCTCTGTAAGTATATAGCTCTTTGATATTCTCTCAAGAGCGGAATCCCCAGTCCACCCCTGTCTCTAGACATGTATAAAGTGGATCTTCTAATCCGAGGCCTGATACCATTCCAGATATATAATTCAATGCCTGTTTGAAGTTGTTGGAGGTATTGAGAGGCAGAAACTGCCGGTATAGTCTGCATGATTCCAATTAGATAGATCCGCGAGTTCAATTCAACTATTTCTCGGGGGCTAGAGGTAATCATAATACCCAGGTATTTAATGCTATGCCGAGCTATTTTAACTGGGCAACTTGCGGTTGAGATAGCAAACCGTTCCGGGGGTTCGGTGATATTTAAGATCTCGGATTTCAGGGGATTAAGGAGGAAATTTGATACCAGTCCGTAATTTTTAAATTCTATTATTGTCTCCTTTAGTGATGTGGCAGAGTCCGACAATGTAAGAAGGACGTCGTCGGCATACATGGAGAGTTTGTGTTCGGCTCCACCAATTAAGAAACCTCTCACCTCCGGGGTTGGATCTGATCTTACTGGCAAGTACCTCAATTGTGAGGGCAAACAGGAGGGGCGACAGGGGACACCCCTGTCTTGTGCCGTTCCTGATTAAAAATATGTCTGAGAGAGTACCGTTCACTCTCACTCACGCATTCGGCGCAGAGTATAAAGACATAACAGTGTTTATAAAGCCAGGCCCAAAGCCAAACTTTGAAAGCTTTGATCGAATAAACATCCAGCTGACCCGATCGAACGCCTTTTCCGCGTCTGTTGTTACTAGAGTGAGGGGTAATTTATGTATTTGAGCGTAGGTGATCATTTGTTGTACTTTAAGGGTATTATCCCTGGCTTCTCGTGCGGGAATAAATCCGACTTGATCGGCAGAGATCAGCTCAGGAAGGAGCCTATTCAGGCGTGCCACCAAGACTTTCGCAAGGATCTTCACGTCTGAGTTCAAGAGGGATATCGGCCTAAAATTTTCAGGCCTGTCAGGGGATTTTCCCGGCTTTGGGATAACTGTGATATGAGCTGCCAACATGGAGTCAGGAAGTCTGGGGGTCTCCGATAGTGAGGCAAACAGGCTTGTCAACTCAGGGACGAGGACGTCCGCATATATCTTGTAATATTTCAGACCGAAGCCATCAGGCCCTGAACTTTTGCCCGAAGGCAGATCTTTGATGGATCTCTTAACTTCATCTGCTGAAATCGGGAGATCAAAATTTTCCCTGTCCTCCTCAGATATTTCCGGGAGATCTGTGGTCCGCAGATAGTCGAGAACAGCTTCTTCATCCTGCGAGGATGCCGGGGAAGCCCCTCCCAGCCTTTTGGGATTTTTCAGATTGTAAAGGGTTTCGTAGTATCTCCTAAAAACCCCAGCAATAGAGTTGGCATCTGCCACCACTTTCTCATCTGTGTCTACCATATGATGCACATATGCCTTTAGCTTTTTCCTAGCTATTGCTCTTGCAAGGAGCTTACCTGGTTTGTCACCTTGTTTAAAGAACAGCTGCCTCAGTATGAGAGCCTGTTTTTGATAGTCCTCCTGCAGAAACTGCAAGAGGTCTTTCCTGGCTTTGTTCAGGCGCTCCAGTTCCGGGTTGTCTCTCTGGTGTTTTTTGTGACATTGCTCAGCTTCCTCTACCTGCAGAAGCAGATTTTTATATCGTTCCCTCCACATTTTCTTAAGCCTTGCCCTGCGCTCCATCAAAAGACCTCTTATCGTGCATTTGTGTGCTTCCCATACAGTAGGGCCCTCTAACCCGTCATTCGCATTTAAGCGAAAGTACTCAGTGATTTTCCGATGTCTGCCCTAAACACTGGATCTTCCAGGAGCGCGTCGTCAAGTCTCCACACAAAGGGAGTGATCGGGGAATTCGGCCATTGTATGGTACACCCGACCGGGGCGTGGTCAGACCAGGTGATCGCAAAGATTCTTCTACTCTTGGTGATTATTAACCCTGTAGTGTCAGTAAATATATAATCAATTCTAGAGTATTTGTGATGTGGATGTGAGTAGAAAGTGTAGTTTTTGTCTGTTGGGTGGTGTGTGCGCTAGACATCGTGTATCGCCAACTCAGCTAGTGAAGTAGAGATTTTTTTAAGTGTTTTGTGTGGGACGCTGGAGAGGCCATTGGAGGTGTCAAGAATGGGACTGAGAGATGCGTTGAAATCCCCTCCTAGGAACAAGATTCCTGTCTGAATCTCAAGGATCTTACGGGTGATCCTCTGGAGAAAGAGGTGCTGGGATGTGTTCGGGCAGTATATGTTTACAAGTGTGATGGACCTGTCGAACAAAGTGCCTGTAAGTATGATACATCTGCCCTCTGGGTCCCTATAGCTGTCTGAGAGCCGGAAGGGCACTCCTGCACTAAAAAGGATCGCGACTCAGTTTTTCTTATTTGGGCTTGACGCAAAATAAGCCTCTGGGTATGTTATACCATTTGGGTTCATGGTCTATAGCAAAATGGATTTCCTGTAGGAAAACTATGTTCCCACCCAGTCGTTGTAAGTCTTTTAATACTATGGAGCGCTTGGAGGGACTGTTAAAGCCCTTCGTGTTGATAGTGATAAGCTCTAGTGGGTAGGGCCTGTGCCTCATGCGCTGACCTGCCATGGTCCCCCAGGGTACTCAGGAACAGTGAGTAAGGGAGGCAAACAGGAGGGAAGTGCAGGGGAGAAGGGAAGAGATGAAAGAAAAAAAAAAAAGAATTAACTAAGAGGGGAGGTAAAAGAGAGAGGTAAGGGGGAGAGAGAGTAAATGGACAAGAGGATTAAGTAGAATGTGAGGAAAAAAGTCTCCTTTGCAAGAATTAAGTTAACAGTATATTAATATCACTCGCTGAAAGGTAATCAATAGAACTTCAAACAATAATAACAGTCAATCAAGATTCTGCAACAACCAAAGGAAATAAAAAGAGTGGAAAACAGTAACAACTACTTCAAAAATTCAGGGGTAGTTATCCCTGAGCATTTCGCATTAAACATGAATAGATATTGTGTTCTTTTGAAGAACTGATTGACCCTATGACTCCGATAAATTATTCCAGATGTCTTATGTGTTTGCCCTATACCCTAATGATTGAACAATTATTGTAGGGGCTACATCAAGCTCCTGCGCTGCTACCCTGTCCCCCCTCCCCTCTAGATATGCCTGCATCACCTCTGTGTTGGACAATAGCAATTAAAATATTCTAATGCTAATGAGGTCCAGTCGTGTGATACTATGCGTATACATCTTATGTCCTTTCCCTGTCGTCTGGTGATGTATCTGGATGAGTTAAAGGTCAATTGTATAAGGGTAGGATGCTAAAGTATTGTTTAAAGGTTTTGCGGAGTAGGGTATCTGCTAGTGCCATTATTCAGTAGGTGTAGTTACATGACTTATAGGGTGAAGGGCGCTGAAGGAGAGCTAAGCGTGTTCTGTTGTGAAAGTACAACCCTTCCCCTCAACGCCACCCATCCAAAAAAGACAAAGAGGTGTTTCATTACAACTCCACCAGGGAACCAAAGTTTGCACGTGTAATCTAGCATCCCACCCTCCATGTATCTATGAACCCTCCTTTCCCTGCAGGTGAAACGCTGATACAATCATTACAGTAAGATAAGATTATATGGCAAATGCAGGAATAGACATCAACTGTTAAAGTGGGAGCAGGCATCTTTTTTTTTTTTTTTTCTCATTTTTTTTTGCTCTGTCCCCCCCCTTTTTTTTATAATAACTGCATAGAACCATAAATTACAAGAAAAAAGACAACAATAAAAAGGCTAATCAATACATACGACCTGGATGATCTCTGACAGGGTGTGGGGGTCAGTTCTAAGCATGAGTCCATTAGGTATCAGGGTCCATATAGGTCAGTCACTGGGAACCCAAGAGTGAACTAAGGGTTACCGTTCCCACTATCTCAGCCTTGGGGCTGTGGTGCTTCTCCGTGGTCATTGTTAGTGGGGGCACGGCGTATAGCATCGTCATGACGCGGGGGCTCAATATCCAGACCCATCGCTTGATTGAAAGCGTGGAGGTCCTCCGGGCATCTGAAGGTGTGTGTGATGTTATTTCTTGTGGTAATTAAACAGGCAGGGAAGCCCCACCTGTACGGGATCCTTTTGTCCTTTAAAACTGCGGTGATATATCGTAGGTCCCTTTTTTTTTGTAGCGTTGTAGGGCACAAGTCCGAATATACTTGGACCTCCGTGCCCCTAAAGGTGATAGGGTGATTAGTTCTGGCCATCTTCAAGATTTCCTCTTTATCTCGGAAAGATAAAAATTTGATGATTATATCCCTAGGGGGGGCCCTGTGGGCCCGTTCTATCTGAATGTCCTGGGCCGATTCATTATTTTTGAGATATCTAAATAAATCTTGGATATAAGGTAACAGGGCTGTGGGGTCAACAGACTCAGGTACGCCACGCAGCCGCAGGTTGCTTCTTTTGCTCCTATTCTCCAAGTCTTCTATACGGTCCATAAGGGATTGGACCGTACCCTCCTGCGCCTGTAGAAGACTGGACTGCTGCTGCATATCAGAGCTAAGTGTCTCTTGCTTTTCTTCAACCTGAGTGACTCTGTGCTTAACGGCTACTATATCTCTTTTGATCTCCCCGAACATATTTTTAAAGTCCAACATCGCATTTTTAATATCCTCTTTAGAGGAAAGATGAGTGATGTCATTTTTAGTAAGATATGTAGGGGTGTGTGAATTACACCTTTGGTCATGAATCTGGGCTACAGTGTTTGGGCCCAGTGGGTCCTGTGCTGGCCTATTAGATAGTGTGGGGTCTGTGGGGACCATGTAACTCTCCATACTAGAAGGCTGTGTAGCTCTGGGGGGCTTGTGGTTTCTCTTGCTGGACATGTCAGGTACAGACCCAATGCCTCTTGAATGCTAAGCCTCCCTGCCAGAGAGTATGAATGGCTCCGTGGGTTAACTATTATGCAACCTATTGGTGTGGGTTATCTCTTTATGCCTCTCAGGAACAGTGTGTCTACAGGCTTTGCAATATGGCTCTTGTTTAGATATAAGTAAAAAATTAGGACCACACAAATTGCCCCTCTATGTTTCTTAATTCTGACTAATATGCCTAGGGGACAGGGGTTCCAATAAGCTGTCAGCCTCTAATGTCAGTATGCTAAGTCTGCCAGATCAAAGCCGCCTCCCAAAATTGCGATATAGGTGCAAAAAAAAAAAGGTTAACCCGTTGCTGCTACCGGACTTCAAACCGGTCATGCACAGAACTCACCCTAGCACTGCAGTGCTGTTCTTCAGTAGGGCTCTTCAAGAAAGCGGTCTGAGTGGTGTCACTAGTGAAGATAGTACTCCTCAAGCCCGGTTATATGTTCCGGTTTCCCCAGGCGCCACGTGGTCGCGGCCCTGGTGTCGCAGCAGTAGGTAATGTTATGCGGTTACACCACAAACCCAGCAACTCCGCTTTCCTTGTCTGAGACGCTGGTGGGTTTTATTACTGGAGCGGTAGCGTGTTAGTGGGGCAGTTGTTCGGGTCTCAAAAGCTCAGCGGCAAAGTCCGGTACTCACTTAGAGCGGTAGGTCTCCTCCATATAACGCTCAGCTGGATTGCGCTGCCCCGTTACAAAAACTTGTTTCTCCGGTCCCCAAAAGTTGCCTCCACAGTGGCTAGTCTGGTGTTAGATGAAATTGATGTCGGGTCAATCAGTTTGTTTGCGAAAGTGCACTAGGGACTACAGAGCTCTCTTAGAAAGCAGCCATGTCGGATCGTGGATAGGCTCCGCCCCATTATCTATCTTTTTAAACAATAAAAAATCTGGAGAAGACTGTCACTTTAAACATGTGAAAACATTTTCAAAATAATCAAAATAAATAAAAATTAAAACACAATTTGTTATTTTTTTAGTTTCAAATAAGGGAAAAACATAAAAAATAAAAGTGAAACACCATAAAAACACCACTGTTAAAAAAAATAATAATAATAAAAAATGGATGCAAATAGAAGTGATTAGCAAAGTCTATAGAGAAGTCCCTGGAAAGTCTTGAAAAGGGAAATCCTCCAAAAAAAAAAAAAGAAAACAATTCTCATATAGGGGCATTTCTATCAAGCTCCGTACAGAGCTTGAAGCCCCGTGTTTCTGGCGAGCTTTCAGGCTCGCCAGAAACACCAGTTACAGGCGGACAGACATCGCCATAAATTCAACCCGATCGAGTACGATCGGTTGATTGACACCAATCTGCAGCGAGGTCTGTCGGACCTGATCCGCACTGTCGGATCAAGTCCAACAGACCTTTGTTAAATAGGCCCCATAGTGATAATGTGTATCAATAATATAATCCAATGGAAGAAATGGCATACTCACTTTCCTCAGAGCTATAATCCAGCTCTGAGATAAAACATTTTGCATAAATGAAATTAAAGCTGTTTAATCTGAAAGTTAACAGGAGGTTCAACTAATACCTAATAATCTACTGCTCAGTGGTTGTTTATTAGTCATGAATATCCATGTGTTCTTTTTTTTTTAAAGCAAAGCACTGTACTCTCTTTCATAATGGGAAATGACAGAGAATAATATCACTTTAAGAGAGGCAAGAAGACAAGGATTAAAGGGACAGTCTACAATATAATTTTTATTGTTTTAAACAATAGATAATCCCTTTTTAACCCATTCCCCATTTTTGCATAACCAACACAGTTATATTAATATACTTTTCACCTCTGTGATTACCTTATATCTAAGCATCTTCTGACAGCCCCCTGATCACATGACTTTTTATTTATTATCTATTGACTTGCATTTAGTACTATGTTGTGCTAACTCTTAAATAACTCCTTAGGTATGAGCACAATGTTATCTATATGACCCACATGAACTAGCACTCTCTTGTTGTGAAAAGCAAATAAAAAAGCATGTGATAAGAGGCTGTCTGTAGTGGCTTAGAAACAGGCAGAAATTTAGAGGTTTAAATGTTATTAAGTGTATTAATATAACAATGTTGGTCGTGTAAAGCTAGGGAATGGGTAGTAAAGGTGTTATCTATCTTTTTAAACAATAATACTTTTAGTGTAACCTCCACACACCACTACCATCTGTCTAGATATGCTGTGGAACCCTTTGGTAGCACCCTAAATTTATGAGATCTACTGTACATTACAAGTTAAATCCGTTGCTTCTTATATGTGTGTTAAATGAAAAAGAGGCATATGTATGTAGTCAAGCTTTGCTGATTCTGGGCCTATCTATCTATGCTTTTAACAAAAGATCTCAAGAGATAACGCATGATCTAGCTTAATTATGAAAGTTTGATTTTGAGTTTAATTGAATTTTGAATCTCTTTAAGTCTCATAAAAAACAAATACTGGTGTAGATTTATGTTTTATTTTTTGTTAAAAAATAAACAACAGCAAAATAAGGCCTAGATTTAGAGTTCGGCGGTAAAAGGGCTGTTAACGCTCCGCGGGTTTTTTTCTGGCCGCACCATAAATTTAACTCTGGTATCGAGAGTTCAAACAAATGCTGCGTTAGGCTCCAAAAAAGGAGCGTAGAGCATTTTTACCGCAAATGCAACTCTCGATACCAGAGTTGCTTACGGACGCGGCCGGCCTCAAAAACGTGCTCGTGCACGATTCTCCCATAGGAAACAATGGGGCTGTTTGAGCTGAAAAAAAACCTAACACCTGGAAAAAAGCAGCGTTCAGCTCCTAACGCAGCCCCATTGTTTGCTATGCGGTAACCCTTCCTACGTCTGCACTTAACACTCTAACATGTACCCCGAGTCTAAACACCCCTAACCTTACACTTATTAACCCCTATTCTGCCGCCCCCGCTATCGCTGACCCCTGCATTACACTTTTAACCCCTAATCTGCCGCTCCGTAAACCGCCGCCACCTACGTTATCCTTATGTACCCCTAATCTGCTGCCCTAACATCGCCGACCCCTATGTTATATTTATTAACCCCTAATCTGCCCCCCACAACGTCGCCGACACCTACCTACACTTATTAACCCCTAATCTGCCGACCGGACCTGAGCGCTACTATAATAAAGTTATTAACCCCTAATCCGCCTCACTAACCCTATCATAAATAGTATTAACCCCTAATCTGCCCTCCCTAACATCGCCGACACCTACCTTCAATTATTAACCCCTAATCTGCCGACCGGAGCTCACCGCTATTCTAATAAATGTATTAACCCCTAAAGCTAAGTCTAACCCTAACACTAACACCCCCCTAAGTTAAATATAATTTTTATCTAACGAAATAAATTAACTCTTATTAAATAAATGATTCCTATTTAAAGCTAAATACTTACCTGTAAAATAAATCATAATATAGCTACAATATAAATTACATTTATATTATAGCTATTTTAGGATTAATATTTATTTTACAGGTAACTTTGTATTTATTTTAACCAGGTACAATAGCTATTAAATAGTTAAGAACTATTTAATAGTTACCTAGTTAAAATAATTACAAATTTACCTGTAAAATAAATCCTAACCTAAGATATAATTAAACCTAACACTACCCTATCAATAAAATAATTAAATAAACTACCTACAATTACCTACAATTAACCTAACACTACACTATCAATAAATTAATTAAACACAATTGCTACAAATAAATACAATTAAATAAACTATCTAAAGTACAAAAAATAAAAAAGAACTAAGTTACAGAAAATAAAAAAATATTTACAAACATAAGAAAAATATTACAACAATTTTAAACTAATTACACCTACTCTAAGCCCCCTAATAAAATAACAAAGACCCCCAAAATAAAAAATTCCTTACCCTATTCTAAATTTAAAAAGTTACAAGCTCTTTTACCTTACCAGCCCTGAACAGGGCCCTTTGCGGGGCATGCCCCAAGAATTTCAGCTCTTTTGCCTGTAAAAAAAAACATACAATACCCCCCCCCCAACATTACAACCCACCACCCACATACCCCTAATCTAACCCAAACCCCCCTTAAATAAACCTAACACTAAGCCCCTGATGATCTTCCTACCTTGTCTTCACCATGCCAGGTTCACCGATCCGTCCTGGCTCCAAGATCTTCATCCAACCCAAGCAGGGGCTAGACATCCACTGAAGAAGTCCAGAAGAGGGTCCAAAGTCTTCCTCCTATCCGGCAAGAAGAGGACATCCGGACCGGCAAACATCTTCTCCAAGCGGCATCTTCTATGTTCTTCCATCCGATGACGACCGGCTCCATCTTGAAGACCTCCAGCGCGGATCCATCCTCTTCTTCCGACGACTAGACGACGAATGACGGTTCCTTTAAGGGACGTCATCCAAGATGGCGTCCCTCGAATTCCGATTGGCTGATAGGATTCTATCAGCCAATCGGAATTAAGGTAGGAATTTTCTGATTGGCTGATGGAATCAGCCAATCAGAATCAAGATCAATCCGATTGGCTGATCCAATCAGCCAATCAGATTGAGCTCGCATTCTATTGGCTGATCGGAACAGCCAATAGAATGCGAGCTCAATCTGATTGGCTGATTGGATCAGCCAATCGGATTGATCTTGATTCTGATTGGCTGATTCCATCAGCCAATCAGAAAATTCCTACCTTAATTCCGATTGGCTGATAGAATCCTATCAGCCAATCGGAATTCGAGGGACGCCATCTTGGATGACGTCCCTTAAAGGAACCGTCATTCGTCGTCTAGTCGTCGGAAGAAGAGGATGGATCCGCGCTGGAGGTCTTCAAGATGGAGCCGGTCGTCATCGGATGGAAGAACATAGAAGATGCCGCTTGGAGAAGATGTTTGCCGGTCCGGATGTCCTCTTCTTGCCGGATAGGAGGAAGACTTTGGACCCTCTTCTGGACTTCTTCAGTGGATGTCTAGCCCCTGCTTGGGTTGGATGAAGATCTTGGAGCCAGGACGGATCGGTGAACCTGGCATGGTGAAGACAAGGTAGGAAGATCATCAGGGGCTTAGTGTTAGGTTTATTTAAGGGGGGTTTGGGTTAGATTAGGGGTATGTGGGTGGTGGGTTGTAATGTTGGGGGGGGGGTATTGTATGTTTTTTTTTACAGGCAAAAGAGCTGAAATTCTTGGGGCATGCCCCGCAAAGGGCCCTGTTCAGGGCTGGTAAGGTAAAAGAGCTTGTAACTTTTTAAATTTAGAATAGGGTAAGGAATTTTTTATTTTGGGGGTCTTTGTTATTTTATTAGGGGGCTTAGAGTAGGTGTAATTAGTTTAAAATTGTTGTAATATTTTTCTTATGTTTGTAAATATTTTTTTATTTTCTGTAACTTAGTTCTTTTTTATTTTTTGTACTTTAGATAGTTTATTTAATTGTATTTATTTGTAGCAATTGTGTTTAATTAATTTATTGATAGTGTAGTGTTAGGTTAATTGTAGGTAATTGTAGGTAGTTTATTTAATTATTTTATTGATAGGGTAGTGTTAGGTTTAATTATATCTTAGGTTAGGATTTATTTTACAGGTAAATTTGTAATTATTTTAACTAGGTAACTATTAAATAGTTCTTAACTATTTAATAGCTATTGTACCTGGTTAAAATAAATACAAAGTTACCTGTAAAATAAATATTAATCCTAAAATAGCTATAATATAAATGTAATTTATATTGTAGCTATATTATGATTTATTTTACAGGTAAGTATTTAGCTTTAAATAGGAATCATTTATTTAATAAGAGTTAATTTATTTCGTTAGATAAAAATTATATTTAACTTAGGGGGGTGTTAGTGTTAGGGTTAGACTTAGCTTTAGGGGTTAATACATTTATTAGAATAGCGGTGAGCTCCGGTCGGCAGATTAGGGGTTAATAATTGAAGGTAGGTGTCGGCGATGTTAGGGAGGGCAGATTAGGGGTTAATACTATTTATGATAGGGTTAGTGAGGCGGATTAGGGGTTAATAACTTTATTATAGTAGCGCTCAGGTCCGCTCGGCAGATTAGGGGTTAATAAGTGTAGGCAGGTGTCGGCGACGTTGTGGGGGGCAGATTAGGGGTTAATAAATATAACATAGGGGTCGGCGATGTTAGGGGCAGAAGATTAGGGGTACATAGGGATAACGTAGGTGGCGGCGATTTGCGGTCGGAAGATTAGGGGTTAATTATTTTAAGTAGCTTGCGGCGACGTTGTGGGGGGCAAGTTAGGGGTTAATAGATATAATACAGGGGTCGGCGGTGTTAGGGGCAGCAGATTAGGGGTACATAAGTATAACGTAGGTGGCGGTCGGCAGATTAGGGGTTAAAATTTTTAATCGAGTGGCGGCGATGTGGGGGGACCTCGGTTTAGGGGTACATAGGTAGTTTATGGGTGTTAGTGTACTTTAGGGTACAGTAGTTAAGAGCTTTATAAACCGGCGTTAGCCAGAAAGCTCTTAACTCCTGCTATTTTCAGGCGGCTGGAATCTTGTCGTTAGAGCTCTAACGCTCACTGCAGAAACGACTCTAAATACCGGCGTTAGGAAGATCCCATTGAAAAGATAGGCTACGCAAATGGCGTAGGGGGATCTGCGGTATGGAAAAGTCGCGGCTGTAAAGTGAGCGTTAGACCCTTTAATCACTGACTCTAAATACCAGCGGTAGCCCAAAACCAGCGTTAGGAGCCTCTAACGCTGGTTTTGACGGCTACCGCCGAACTCTAAATCTAGCCGTTAGAATGGTGCGTTTGAATTTGCTAAATGTGCAGTGACCTTGCCTTCATCTTGACATGTCTCACCGGTCAACAAGGTTATCTGGCCCCAGTCTGGGTGTAATTAGGTTATGTCATGGTGAGCTTTCATGTTCATACTTGCTTACATACCTTGCATTAATTCTATGTTCTAAAAAGTTCTCATCATTTTCAATCTAGTTTGGAAATCTGCCTTAGCACAACCTCAATGTCAAATTTTACCAGTGTGTTTTTCAGATTCGATTTAATGTCAAGGGTGTGGTAAATTCATACTTGGATTGTCTAAATGCCAGTAAATATAAAAACAAAATCATAGCAAAAGTCCAAATTGCAATTGTTTGTCTTTAAAATGCATTTAATTTACACTAGAAGTGCATTTAGTTTTGTGACAAAACAAGGATATTTGTTTCAGTTTCACAAAACGAATATCCAAATATATGCTCCAACTAAATTTAAAGAAAATTTGTAAATACTGATTAAATTTGTCAGTATTCATTTGTTTCCTTTAAATTACCTTAGGTTTAAAACACTTAACTCTAGCTTGCTGGAGAGTGGCGCTAATGCCGACAATTCTGCACAGAGCCCTGGGACAGTCTAATAGCGCTGTAGATTCTAGATCCAGCGGTAAAGAAGTCCTTTAGCGCAGGCCCTGGGATCCGATGTGCTAATCCTCCTATTAGCATGGCCTGGTGCTCTGCGCAGAATTGTCAGCATTAATGCAACTCTCCAGCAAGCTAGAGTTAAGTATAAGGCTGCAGGTGAACTTTTTAACCCATAGCAAAGGAACATTTATATTTAAATTGACTTTAGTGTCTTTAATATTAGATAATTGGACAGCGTTCCCAGCTAGGGAACCTAGGCCCCTGTCTTACCTATGAATGGGCTGCAGATGCAGTTTGTCCCCTTTCTGTAGTTACTAATGCAGTGCAACCAATTCAGTATTTCTTTTGTTTTATCCGAATACCAAATAGTACAGCCACTGAATATTCGGGGGAAACAAATTTGCCTGAATATTTGGAATGAAAATTTCATCCGAAAAGAAAATTTCTCGGCTGCACATCTCTACAACTTAAACATAGTCTAAAAATAGCTACATTTCCTATACGTAATTGATTCATCAGTTTGCAGATGTCTCTTCTTACATTTTTTTTTTTTTTTACAGGCAGTCTGTTTCTCCTAATTTCCTAAATGCTCTTTAAAGTTGATGATTTAACTTTTTTACATGTCATTCGTTTGTACAAATCATTCTTTTAGAATTCCTACACATCTGTTTTAGATAAATGAAGTTTAGTTTTTTTAGGTCAGGTCAAGATTAATTGGAATACCCAGGTATGTGTAACATCTGTGCAAGCAAGTAGTGACTTAAAAATGCACCAAGTTTGTATGAAGCTCAACAGCTAGTGATCCAATCTAGGGGGTGATTTATCAAGCCCTTTCGGCAGGCTTTGCCTGCCTAGTACTGCAGGTTCTCACAAGAGAACCTGCACGCCGTATTTAACAAGCAGCGGTCATCAGATCGCTGGTTCCCTACCCTTTCGCCGCCTCTTAGGTGGCGAATTTTAATCTCCGCGGTCTAGTCCGACCGGGGAGATTGACAGCTCCTGCTTGCGCACAGCCAATCACGTGCGGGATTGCACGCAAGCGCAAAATAGCGCTTGTGTGCAATGCTGAATTCCACCAGGAGAATTCAACCCGTCGGAGGCTAGCTGTGGTTGACAGGGGCGCATATGTGCACCCCTGTCTGCCTCAGTTTGATAAATCGCCCCCCTAATCTTCCCTTAAAACGCCACATGATGCTCTATCAAGCTGGAGACTGTGCCGCATAAGGGACGTTCTAATGAGAAAAAAACTTCTATTATCAAATTTTCATTATTTGGGTTTCATGTCCCTTTAAGAGTATATTGTTAATATTTTCACACTAATATTGCTTGCTAAAATTGGCAAGGTTTATACTGAATTTGGTAAAATGTAGCTGTTAAGCATTGCCATATCTATCTTGTGTAAAGTTTTGCTACAAGTTCACATAGTTCTTTTATTATGGTTGATATTAAAACGTAACCCTGTTAATTTGTAGTTTTTAAAAGAAAATTTGCATCTCAGAAAATGTTGCTTAGCAACTCTGTATGAAAACAAAACGTTTTGCACATACAACCTTCACCTGTTGTCAACTCAGTTGCACTAGATGTAAATATATTTCAAAATATTTGCAGCAAAAATCAGAGTAACAGAATGGCTGAATTTGATGTTGAGCCTGTCCATTGGCAGGACATCTTATATATATACTGTATATGTATGTATATATATATATATATATATATATATATATATATATATATATATATATATATATATATATATATATATATATATATATATATATATATATATATATATATACAGTATATAATATAAGCATGATAGGTCACCAAGGAGGAACCTTATTGGGCTCTGGGATTCTGTTGTTCTCCAGGATTGTTATCATGAAGGGGTACTTATAGTAAATATTCATATATTAAAATTATCTTTAACAGATATTTTAAATATTAGGCATACCAAGCTAAGCACTTAGAATTAGGAGGTTTGCAATGTGGGATTTGGCTCTGAGCTATTTAAGGTTAAGGGATAGTTTATAGAGGGACTTTTAAAGTGGGGTAAGGATTTTTAATGGGTCACAGTGAGCGTAAATAGCAGTTAAGGGGTCTTGTAAAGGTGAATTGTAATAGAGGTAAGGTAATTGCATTGGGGTTGTTGCTATATTTTTATGTTATTTGACTTCACAACGCATACCTAAAAGAGAACAGTGTAGTGATGTAAAGTCAGCAAACAGCGTAATGGCAACGGCCATAGAATACTGTCACTAAAAGGTTGTAGCTAATCCTACAGTAGGAGGTCTCTGCCAGGTATGATAGCTGGTAATTCATTACTTGTAGCACCTGCATGTATTGAAAGGGACATGGAACCCAACATTTTTCTTTCGTGATTCAGATAGAGAATACAATTTTAAACAACATTCCAATTTACTTCTATTATTTAATTTGTTTCATGCTGTAGATATCCTTTGTTGAAGAAATATCAATGCACATGGGTGAGCCAAGTACACAAGGCAACTATGTGCAGCCACCAATCAGCAGCTACCGAACCTATTTAGATGTGATTTTAAACAAATGATATCAAGAAAATGAATTAGACAATAAAAGTAAATTGAAAAGTTGCTTAAAATTGCATGCTCTTTCTAAATCATGAAATAATTTTTTTGGGTTTCATGTCCCTTTAACTGGTGCTGCATATCGTGGAATCTAGAACAGCAAAAACAGAATGATTCTAACCTCCAAATTCAATAAAAGACCTTTATTATTTCATGCAGGGTCCCGGAACAAATTTACAACGTTTCAGGTCTATACTAGACCCTTAATCATGTATACTTTTTTTTTTTGGAAGTTATCATGGAATCTAGGTCATAGATAGTAACATCAATGCAAAAATAACATGTTCTAATTAATTGTATTTCTAAGCCCTTTAAAGGGACATGCAGTAGACAAAGCTTGCCACTGGTATTTTGTTACCGTATTATTCATTGTTTTGCAGTTTTTTACCTTACCATCAGCTGAAATCCAAATCGGGACAGATATAGGGCAAACTTAGGCTTGTAAACCCTGCAGTGTGTGCTTCCAATTATCAGAATTGCAAAACTCACAATTTGCAGGCTTAAAGTGAAGGTCAATTTTGACAAATTAGTGCCGGTTTTTAATAATCCTATTAAAAACAAGGGCACTTTATTTCATCAAAATTGACATTTCAAGCGTTTTCTTCAAAAACTTACCTTTTAATCCTGAGCTGCAGCGCTTCCTCCACCCGTCGCAAGCCCTCTTTGCGGGTCTAAAATGACGAATCTAGCTTCATCCAATCACGGCGTTCCCTCAGGTCATGATCCCCCCGGGGGGAACCCCGTGATTGGAAGAAGCTGGATTCGTCATTTCTGATTTAAGCAGAGGCTTCCGACTGCCGGGGGAATTGATGGAGCAGCTTTCAGGATTAAAAGGTAGGTTTTTGAAGAAAACGCTTGAAAAGTCAATTTTGATGAATTAAAGGGACACTGAACCCAAATTTTTTTTTTTTTTTTAATTTAAATTTGTCTTTATTAAATAGAAATGTACCATACAATAATATCATAGTAGCAATGTAACAAAATCTTTTGTAAACAGAAAAGTGTACAAATAAGTAAATATTATCAAAAACATACATTGCACTTATTGTGATAATCAAAAACTTTTCTTTGAACTGTTATATCATCAATATAGTCTTACATAGCAGCAAATTTAAAGGAACCAAGATGTCGGGCCTTCGTTGGCCCTAATAAGGGAGCAAGTAATAGGTAAGCCAACAGGGCATACTCACTATTTTTCCAGACAGCTTGATGTCTAAAGGTTAGATTAAAATACACCCCCCCCTCATGGAGAGGGGTAGAAAAGAAAGAGGAGAAGCAGAAAAGCGAGGAGACTAGAGCTCTGTGAAAAGCAGGGAGGAGAAGGTGGAGGAGGAGAGAGAGAAGGGGGAGAGAGAAAAAAAAAAGGAAGGGGAAAGAGGCGGAAGGAGGGAGGGGTCACATAGGTCCCTTCCCCGGGTTCAAATCTAAAGCAGCAGCGCAGATAAGGCTCAATCATCGGAGTTCAAGCCAATCAGACCACGTCTCCCAGTAAGAGTCTAGAGTGTTGTTTTCCCCTGCGACATATCTTTCCATGGTTTCGAAGTGGTTTACCACTTCACAAACCTCATTTAAATTTGGGGGATCTCTCCTCTTCCATGCTGGGCTATGCACAGTTTAGTCGCCGCCAGAACATAGATCAGGAATGTGGAGCAATGCCATCTTGGGCGTCAGGTGGACATCTAGGTTCATGGAACTGAGTAATACTTCAAGCTCCCTCCACAGAGGGGCTATCTTTGGGCAGCTCCACCACACATGGAGATCTGACCCTTCAAGGTCGCATTGTCTCCAACATTGTCTAGTGGAGGACGGGAACATCATTGCCAAACGTGTAGGGACTCTATACCATTTCAACACGCCTTTCATATACGTCTCAAAGACTGTGACACAGTGAAGTGTCTTTTTAGAAAGAGTAATGGCATAAGCTAAGTCAGACTCCGAAATGGACATATTAAGTTCGCGACCCCAGGCCCGAATTTGCCATGGCAGACCCGGTGTACAATCATTGAGAAGTGTGGCATAGTGGAACGAAATGGGGCGAGATCTCAGTCCCCCCTGGCACCATATAGATTCCCATCTTGTTTTTTCTCGGAGGGATGTCGTGGAGAATCCCCTGGCCTTGACAATACTGAGTACTCTGTAGCACTCAAAGCGAAACCATAGCGGGTTCTCCCGTCCAGGTCCTGCTAGTTGCGAGGCAGTTATAAGGGTTCCTGAACGGTATAGATCTGATACCATCATAATGCCTTTACTCTTCCAAAAGTCAAAGTGGATCTCCGGCGAGCTCCACAACAAACCCTTCAGACTCTGAACAGGGGAAGGGTAGGGCGAAACACCCATCCTGTGGCTAAGGTCGTACCAAATGCGTAAGGACTGACTGACAATGGGATTGCTGATCTGGGCAGGGAGATTCACATGCCTAGGGACCCAAATGGCGTCCTTCAGGTCTAGGCCTGTCGATAGGGCTAATTGTTCTAGATGGTACCAGCCTGGCCTATCCGTCTCTACTCCCCATCCAGTAATATGGGTGAGCTTTGTTGCTTCGTAGTATAGGTATATATTTGGAAATGCAAGGCCGCCCTTAGAAAAGGGTCTCTGAAGAATTTTGTATGTGATTCGGGGAACCCTGTGTCCCCACACATATCGGAGGAAAAGTCTATGGATCTGCTGAAGGATCCGGTGAGGTATATTAAGTGGGAGGCATCAGAAAAGATATAAGGCCTTCGAGAGAAGCGACATCTTAAGCGTGGTGACACGTCCCAACCAAGATATCTCTCGATGGTCCCATGCCATTGTCAAAGATCTAATATCAGCCGTCAGTTTATCAAAGTTAATTTTGATCATGGAGTCCACATTGTCACTAAGCATTACGCCCAGGTGGGTTAGACATTCTGTGGAACATTGAAAGTCAAATTTATCTCGCAGCATACGCAAGCGTTTTGCAGGAATATTCATGGCATATGCTTCGGTCTTAGCCACATTGGATTTGTAATAACTAAACCCACCGAACTTATCAATTAGATCAAATACCTTCGGAATCGAAGACTCCGTGTTAGTCAATAACAAAGTCACGTTGTCCGTGAAGAGGGCGATCCTTTCCTCCCGTGATGGGTAGGGAACCCCAGAGATTTTGTCTGACCGTCGTATCGCTTGTGAAAAGGGTTCCATCACGAGGGAAAAAATTAGAGGGGAGAGGGGGCGAACCCAAATTTTTTCCTTCGTGATTCATACAGCATGCAATTTTAAGCAACTTTCTAGTTTACTCCTATTATCAATTTTTCTTCGTTCTCTTGCGATCTGTATTTGAAAAAGAAGGCATCTAAGCTTTTTTTTTGGTTGAGTACTCTGGACAGCACTTTTTTATTGGTGAATGAATTTATAGACCAATCAGCAAGAACAACCAAGGTTGCTCACCAAAAATGGGCCGGCATCTAAACTTACATTCTTGCATTTCAAATTAACATACCAAGAGAATGAAGAAAAATTGATAATAGGAGTAAATTAGAAAGTTACTTAAAATTGCCTGCTCTATCTGAATCATGAAAGATAAAATTTGAGTAGGATATTTTAAGGCTTAAATACTGGGAAGTTACACGCACAAACACCTTGATAGCAAGTTTAATAAAGCACTGATTGTTTCAAAATACAGATAATTTATTAGCTTTTAAAATGTTATTTACACTGTAGCTTTGTCTTTAAATCCTTGTAGGTCCATATTGAAAGACAATTCTTTAAAGGGACGTTCCAGTCAAAATATAAATGCACATAGAGTTATCACTGTTTTAGTGTTAACATTTTTCTTTGCATGTGCATGTGAAGCATAGTTAGATATTTTCACTGCACCTACATTTTAAAAAATACAGTTGCTCAGATCATCAGTGGGGCTTGTATCATGTCAGAAATTAACAAATTGAGTCATTACCAGATGGTACAAGCACCTTAGGCTCTCCGAACAAGTGCTGTGTTTAAAATGCTGGTGCACGGTGCATACTTAAATACACTTTTGTAACAGCTATAGCTTTTATTAGAAGCATTTTTGCTAATGCATGTATAATACAAAATTGCTTCTGTTCAATACCGAAATGCACTCATGTGGTTTCCAATTTTGGCTGGAATATCCCTTTAACTCAAAAAGTACTGAACCATGTTAGTTGTAACAAGGTTGATTTTATATATATATATATATATATATATATATATATATATATATATATATATATATATATATATACAGTATATATATATATATATACACACACATACAGGGCTGGAAAAATATCACTATGGTTTACTAGTCAGGGATTAAAAGCTACTAGCCCAGAAGGAAAAAGTTAGTAGTCCACTCAAAAGTAAAAAGACAAATTTCTAAGTCCTCCACTGCAAATTAAAAGTTATCCGGGACCACTGGAAATTTCAAGCCCTCTATATAATATATAATGTATATATATAGTTAGTTAAATAAATATAGTCCTCTTTTTTTTCTCTAAATGTTGCCTAAAATTAAAGAAAACCCTTTCATAATGACCAAAGATTTTGTGAGAAGGCAGCTTTCCGTGTTTTAATGAAAAGAACCTTTTGCATACTTTAGCTTCCATGTCATTGGAAAAGTTCCCATGTAAACTTGTATCCGCTAGAGATCCCACAGATGTTTTTACATTTTTTTTTCATTTTTAACTACGCCCACATGTGAAGAAATGAATCAGGGAGGAAACTGTTATTTAATTCCAAAAAAACTAAAACACATCATTTTACAGTGAACTGAGTTGTAATGATTTTGGCAGATTTTTTTTTCTTTTAAGAGAAGGGAGATAATATATATATATATATATATATATTTTTAACTACGAAAAGCATAATTGTTGTTTGTGGACATGCTTTGTTGTTAAATTAGAATTAATAATATCTATTTGATTTATTTGATTCCTGAGAAAACATATTTTGTTTTTGGTCTAAAAGTCAGCTGTTCTATGTTCCCTTCAAAACACTTTCGGCTAGATTACGAGTTTTGCGGTATGGGTGAAAAAGCAGCGTTATGGCTCTTTTTCACTACCGCTGGTATTACGAGTCTTGCAGGTTTAGGGGCACCGCACAATTTTTTGGCTGTAACGCAACGTAACTACCGCAGCTTTCACAAAGTCCTTTTTCAATGGGACTTCCTTTGTGCCGGTATTACGAGTCTGCCTGGGAGGCCAAAAAGTGAGCGGTACACCCTAAAACTACAAGATCCTTACCGTAAACTGAAAGTCAGTAGTTATGAGTTTTACGCTACAAAGCTGTAACATAAAAATCATAACTAAAGTGCTAAAAAGTACACTAACACCCATAAACTACCTATTAACCCCTAAACCGAGGCCCTCCCGCATCGCAATCACTAAAATAAAATTATTAACCTCTAATCTGCCACTCTGGACATTGCCTCCTCTATAATAAACATATTAACCCCTAAATCGCCATACTCTCGCATCGCAAACACTAGTTAAATATTATTAACCCCTAATCTGCTGTCCCTAACATCGCCGCCACCTACCTATATTTATTAAACCCTAATCTGCCGCCCCCAACGTTGCCACCACTATACTAAATTTATTAACCCCTAAACCTAACCCTGAGTCTAACCCTAACCCTAACACCCACTAACTTTAATATAATCAAAATAAATCTAAATAAAACCTACTATTAATAACTAAATAATTCCTATTTAAAACTAAATACTTACCTGTAAAATAAACCCTAAGCTAACTACAATATAAAGTTACATTGTAGCTAGCTTAGGTTTTATTTTTATTTCACAGGCAAGTTTGTATTTATTTTAACTAGGTAGAATAGTTAGTAAATAGTTATTAACTATTTACTAACTACCTAGCTAAAATAAATACAAATTTACCTGTAAAATAAAACCTAACCTGTCTTACACTAACACCTAACCTTACACTACAATTAAATAAATTACATTAATTTAATACAATTCTAAATTACAAAAAAAAACACAAAACACTAAATTACACAAAATTAAAAAGAAATTATCAGATATTTAAACTAATTACACCTAATCTAATAGCCCTATAAAAATTAATTAGCCCCCCCCCCAATAAAAAACCCCTATCCTAAACTAAACTACCAGTAAACCTTAAAAGGGACTTTTGCGGGGCATTGCCCCAAAGAAATCAGCTCTTTTACCTGTAAAAAAAAACATACAAACAACCCCCCAACAGTAAAACCCACCACCCACACAACCAACCCCCCAAATAAAATCCTAACTATAAAACTTAAGCTCCCCATTGCCCTGAAAAGGGCATTTGGATGGGCATTGCCCTTAAAAGGGCATTTAGCTCTTTTTCAAGTGCCCAAACCCTAATCTAAAAATAAAACTCAAGTCTTAAATAAGTCTTCATCCAACCGGGCAGAAGTCTTCATCCAGACGGCATCTTTTATCTTCATCCATCTGGCGCGGAGCGGCTCCATCCTCAAGACATCCGGCGCAGAGCATCCTCTTCAATCAGCCAATAGGATTGAGCTCACATTCTATTGGCTGTTCCAATCAGCCAATAGATTGCAAGCTCAATCCTATTGACTGTTTGGATCAGCCAATAGGATTGAAGCTCAATCCTATTGGCTGATTGCATCACCCAGTAGGATATTTTCACCTTTAATTCCGATTGGTTGATAGAATTCTGTCAGCCAATTGGAATTCAAGGGATGCCATCTTGGATGACATCATTTAAAGGAGAATTCATTGTTCAAGAAGACGTTGATTGAAGAGTATGCTCTGCGCCGGATGTCTTGTAGATGGACCCACTCCGCGGTGGATGGATGAAGATAGAAGATGCTGTCTGGATGAAGACTTCTGCCCGGTTGGATGAAGAATTCTGCCTGGTTGGATGAAGACTTCTGCCGCTTCGTTGAGGACTTCTGATGGCTTTGTTGAGGATGGATGTCGGGTCTTCAAAAACTGTAAGTGGATCTTCAGGGGTTAGTGTTAGGCTTTTTTAAAGGTTTATTGGGTGGGTTTTATTTATAGATTAGGGTTTGGGCACTTGAAAAAGAGCTAAATGCCCTTTTAAGGGCAATGCCCATCCAAATGCCCTTTTCAGGGCAATGGGGGAGCTTAGGTTTTTTTAGTTAGGATTTTATTTGGGGGTTTGGTTGAGTGGGTGGTGGGTTTTACTGTTGGGGGTTGTTTGTATTTTTTTTTACATAGTCATTAAGTAAAAAAAACGTAGATTGCTATTTCATTAATTTTTTAAATTAATAGGGTGCCAGCAAATTCCACAGATGAGAATAAAACTGACGGTTAGCTTGGTTATCCAACACCAATAGCAACCAGAAACTAATCAATACAACATGAGCAATTGTGAAAGTAATTATAGCAGTGATTTGGAAACACTGTCACTTTTCTTAAAAACAAATAATCTGGAAAATCAGTGAAATTGCAATATAAAAAAAATAATATAAGGACTGAAAGACAACAGGAAATAATAAAGCCACACCAGGAGCGATCAGACAATGGTAATATGCAATATAAATGACAGGTAAACAAAAAAAATCACATTGTATCTAGGAGACATTGAAATGATCTAATGACTTCCTCTACACATCTGAAATCTGTTTTTATAGGTACAAAACACAATACACTTTGGTATGTAGATATCTAAACCATGGTTATCCAGCTCATGTCATTGGAATTGTCTTAAAACATTTTTTTCTGAATAATAGATGAGATAAAAAAGTCTCTTCAGATGATTCTATGAGAGGTTTTCTTAAATCTCCTGTTTGCAACCCACAATAAATGAAGAAACATCACCAATATAAAACCACATATAGCTATGGCAGCCAATGTCAAGAGAAAACCATTTTGAAAGAAACATTTGGCATTGCAAGTGGGCTTCCTGGATGTAGCATTCCATTTGACACAATAACAGCTTAGGAGACGTTTTTGACGTGATTAATATATTTTTAGCTGGTCATGAGGGTTTTTAGTTCTTACCCATAGATTCAGAATTAGTCAAGTTGTGTTCCCCCAAAAGCATATTAGTGTAGTGGTTAAGCTTAAAGGGACAGTATACACTCATTTTCATATAACTGCATGTAATAGACACTACTATAAAGAATAAGATGCACAGATACTGATATAAAAATCCAGTATAAAATGATTTAAAAACTTACTTAGAAGCTTTCAGTTTAGCTCTGTTGAAAAGGTAGTTGGAAAGCCCACTGCAAGTGTGAAATAAGACACTCCCCCTCCCCCTTCTTTTGCATATGAAAAGACCCTTTACACAAACAGGAGCAAGCTTTAGAAGGTAGCTGACGGTATTCAAATAAAACGTTGGGGCTTGGTTAGTTGTCTTAAAATCAGAGCAATGTTATTTAAAAATAAGCAAAATTATACATTTTTAAAAAAAACAAAAACTTTATGGGCTTTATAAATAGATCATCTACAAAACATTTATGCAAAGAAAAAATGAGTGTATAATGGCCCTTTAAGCATACAACCTGGAATTAACTTAAAGGGGCAGTCTACTCCAGACTTTTATAATACAAAAAACAAAAAGGCGCCTATGTGTGTATTGGTCTTTAAAATACAGTCATAGCAGGATAATGGGAATGTGGGTACTCACATTTGGTTAAGCACTCTCTTGTGCTGGTAGGAGCATACTGACAAATCACAGCCTGTCATTTAGCTGTCCTCCAGAATCTCCAACAGTCCTCGGGCTGGAACTTTTTCCCCCCAAAGAAACAGCTCAAAATAATAAACCGTTGAAACCATTTATTAAAAAACAAATTGTATAAAATTTCCAATACAGGAATTAAACAGATTAAAAAGCTGTTACAGAGTACATTCAACATGAATGCCTCCAAGCATGTAACGCGTTTCTCAGCGTTAAACTCCGTCATTTCATCAGACATGTCTTGTCCGTCCTATTCACGGACTTTAAATAGGGAAAAAAGCAATAAAACTAAGTGGGTGGTATCACTGGGCGGAGGGTGTGTGGTAGAATATACAAGCGTGATAGGTTAATAGGAAGCATGCCACAATCGTCACTGTATTGATCTAAAAATCAGCCAATAGATGCGCTTATTCAAGAGTGACAAAAGATTGTGGGCGTATACCGCCCCCCGAATGGGCCAATGGATAACAAGCCAATCAGGAGGTTATTACTCACACGCACCTCCGTACAGCGGCCCCGCCGTCTACAATCAACATCTAAGCAGATCAACAGGGATTGCAGAAGCAGCCAATCCAAACTTACAAAAGGGTCTAATCAACTGTGATGTGCACCCCTACAAACAACAGTAGCCACACTAATGATTGAGAACTCATTGTCAGCCAAACTGGAATATTAGGGCATGAAGGATTACGGACAAATTAAGTGGTCAGCACGACCTGGTTTCCACTCTCCAAATAAATAAAACAAATCTATACAAAGCCACCTAAGTAAATAAATCAGATATATAAACATTAATAAACTAGTGTCAAGATACGGATGTATAAATAAATGGTGATAATGAAAAAAATTATAATAAGTACGCAGATACAAAAAGACCCAACATATATAAATAATATAATTATTTTATATTTTAGTGCCTTACTTTGAAGTTGAAGAAGAGTGCTGCCATCATATAAAGTCCCAAGGATTGATTGCTTTTACACTGGTGGGACTTTTGGAGTATTATCCTGGACTTGCTTGAGGCTGTTATCTTATGCCACATATCAATTAGGTGGACTTTCTATATACATATATTTATAAATGGTTTCTTTTTTGTGTTTCGCATCATATAAGGGCGATTTATCACACATTTTTTGCTATAAGTTGGGTTACTGTTCTAAATAAGTGCCCGTTACGTTTGGTATTTTTTTGTATTTCTTCTTGGTATAAGATTATAGGGGTGCTGCTATCATGCTGTATATGTCTGAAAGAACACTCAGAAGGAGGTCTCTCAGTTCACCCACTAATGGGTCAGAGAATATAGATCTACCACCAAATACTTCTATTGAAAGTCTGTTCTCCAAATTAGAGGAGTTGTTGAAAATGGAATGCAGACATAGACATTGGTGGGATCTAGAGTCTATGAAAAAATATAAAGAGAAGCAACAAATCCCTAAAGGATTAAGAATGTTTACAAATTGCTCCTTTCAAAATGATGATGAACCCCTGAAAAATTGGTATAACACACTTGATGAATGCTCATTTAAATTAATTGATTTACTAATAGCACACAGACAAAAATGGTAAATGAAGTGGGGATAAATATATAAAGTGTACAAAAGGAACTTGAACCACTGAAAGACCATAGCGAGTATTCACATTTGAATACACAAACTATCAAAGCTACTGATATCAGAAAGAAATAACTGAGATTAAAAATAAAAAATAAAATGTGATGAAGTTGATTATAATAATAATAATGAGGTTTACACCTTTAACAGAAAAGCTAAGCCAACCATTGAGAATGAATGGGCTGTAGTCCAATCTAAGAACAGGGCCAAGAATAATAATAAAAATAAAAACAAATTTAATAAGAATGGAAATCATCATAGGAATTGTTTTAATAACAAAGGAGGGGTGGGGGCTGCTAAGAATCAACAGTCACTTATGGACAATAGACCCACAGAGCAACATCACAACTATCCTTATTCAGGTAGTGACATTCCCCTACATAACAGATTCACTCCTATGAATAACATACAGTCCAATAGTGATATGATTCAAGTTCAAAATATGAATCATTTTCAAAATAGGAGACCTGACAGCAATCAGTTGCCTACCTATAATACTAGTAGGCGGGATGAGAGACCATCTACATCACAGGCTTTTTTAGGGGAGGGCAAGCTGGCTTCTTTATGGAGAAGGAATACAAACAAACCCCCACACAACAACAAAAAAAGACAATTACCAAATGGGGGGAAGAGGTAGAGGGAAAACCATCCAAAAAGAAAAATTACAAAAAGGGTATATTCAATCTTTCCTCCCATCAATTGACCGATGATGGGATTAGGATCCTTGGAAGAGGTTTGTCATATTGACCTCTTCGTGGATCTTAATAGATATACTAGAAAGTTATCTTTGCAAAGATATTTTGCCCTTAAGAACCTTAAAAAGAACAGGATTGATGGAACCCCAATTACGTTAGAAAATATGGATCCCCATACACGGACCCCAGTAATTTATTTTGATCCTTCTAATCTAGCTGAAGATCTTTTTGAGGGTCCCATACATACACAAATGGCCCCTCCCTCATCATTTAATCCCCCTAGAGAAGAATTCTCCTATATAGACCTTTTCCACCAACTAGTGATAAATGATTTTGATAAAATACCCACTAGAACATTTGGTAAACACAGAATGTTTGTTAATGAGAGGAAAGCCCTGGACAGCTTGGTAGGAGACCAGGATTTGGTCATCCACCAAGCTGTCAAAGGGGGAGGGATCATGTTCCAAAATTATTCTGACTATGTGGCAGAGGCCCGACCAATTGTGGGTGACACAGCCTATTATAAACATTTGACTAGTGATCCCACTGAAAGGTTTGTCAAATCCCTGAAAGATTTACTGAATACCGGTCATTTAAGGGTATTTTAAATAAGAAAGAGAAAATTTATCTTCAGCCAGATGACGCCAACATTCCGTACTATTATCACTTACCAAAGGTCCATAAACATCCTACCAAACCCTGGGAAGACTTTCTGAGTATATTGACTGGTATCTCCAGAAGTATGTGATCCATCTACCACCCTACATTAGGGACACAACTGATCTACTAAAAAAACTAGAGGATATCAGACAAGGTGGAAACTATATTTGGGTCTCCTGTTATGTCGGTGCACTCTATTCTTACATATTCCATGGTTTTGGTCTGAAAGCAGTTAAGACTTTCCTAGAAGCTGACATCTATATTCCAGAACTGCAGAAAAGTTACTTACTGGATCTTTTTCATTACATACTCAGTCACAATTATTTTTGTTTTCTAGATGACTTTTATTTGCAGGTAAGGGGGACGGCCATGGACACCAGGTTCGCTCTTAGTTTTGTTAACCTCTTTATGGGGGTATTTGAGGACATATTCATCTATGAGTCCAAGTGGAGAGTGAACCTAGTGTTCTATGGCCATTATATCGATGATCTGCTGTTTGTATGGGACGTGCCTTGTTTGGAAGTTGATGAATTCATTACACTTAATAATAATAACATGGGTATCACATTCACATCCAACATTCAACATAAAGATATTGAATTCTTGGACATAGTATTATCCTGGGCAAAGATGGCTTGGCTGCATCTGCTACATACTTCAAACCAGTTGACAGTAACAATTTCCTTCATTTTACCAGCAACCACCTGAAAGGGTGGAAGGTGAATATCCCATACAGTCAGTTCTGTAGGATACGTAGAAATTGCAGTTCATTAGATATGTTTGACAAGCAATCCTCGATTCTAAGACACAGATTTTTAGAAAAAGGCTATCCCTCCAATCTGATTGAGACCAGTTATAAAAGAGCGAGAGAATTGGATAGATCACAGATCCTTAATCCTATTAAACAGGTGAAAGAAGATCAAAGAGTATTCACCCCGGGGGTTTATTACCCAATATAATTCTAATGCTAGGGCAATCAAAAATGTACTTTCCAAACACTGGTCCATCCTCTTGAAGGATCTTATCCTTCCTATTAACCTATCACGCTTGTGTATTCTACCACACACTCTCCGCCCAGTGACGCCACCCTCTTAGTTTTATTGCTTTTCTTCCCTATTCCGTGAATAGGACGAACAAGATATGCCTGATGAAATGGCAGAGTTTAACGCCGAGAAACTTGTTGCATGCTTGGAGGCATTCATGTTGAATGTACTCCATAACAGCTTTTTAATCTGTTTTATTCCTGTATTGGATATTTTATACAATTTGTTTTTTAATAAATGGTTTGAACTGTTTATTATTTGAGCTGTTTCTTTGGGGAAGAAAAGTTCAAGCCCTAGGACTGTTGGAGATTCATGAGGCCAGCTAACTGACAGGCTGTGATTTGTCAGTACACTTCTACTAGCACAAGAGAGTGCTTAACCAAATGTGAGTACCCACATTCCCATTATCCTGCTAAGACTGTATTTTGAAGACCGATACACACATGGGCGCCTCTTTGTTTTTTGTATTATTTTAGTGCCTTACTTTGAAGTTGAAGAAGAGTGTTGCCATCATATAAAGTCCCAAGGATTGATAGCTTTTATACTGGTGGGACTTTTGCAGTATTATCCTGGACCTGCTCTTGAGGCTGTTATCTTATGCCACACACCAATTTGGTGGACTTTCTATATACATATATTTATACATTTTTTATTTTTTTGTGCTTTGCATCATATAAGGGCGATTTATCACACATTTATTGCTATTAGTTGGGTTACTTGTTCTAGCAAGCGCCCCCTACGTTTTGGTATTTTCTATATTCCAGACTTTTTTTTGTTTAAAAAGATAGATAGTCCCTTTATTACCCATTACCCAACACGGTTATATGAATATACTTTTTACCTTTGTAAATACATTGTATCTAAGCTTCTGAAGACTGCCCCCTTATTTCAGTTCTTTTGACAGACTTGTATTTTAGCCAATCAGTTCTCACTCATAAATAACTCCACGGGACTGAGCACAATGTTATCTATATGGAACACATGCACTAGTGCTGTCTAGCTGTGATATTCTGTAAAAATCCACTGAGATAAAAGGCCACCTTCAAGGGCTTAGAAATTAGCATAAAATTTGATGATAAAAGTTCATTGGAAAGTTGTTTAAAATGGCATGCCCTATCTGAATCATGAAAGTTTCATTTTGACTAGACTGTTTCTTTTAGTGAAATTGTTTCTTAAAAAACCTTCCAATATACTTTCATTATGAAATTTTTATATGCACACTTTGTGTGGCATCAGCTCATACTGAGCATGTTCACCATGTATGCATATATGAGTCTGAAATGGAAGGATTTTTAAATCTGTCAGGAAAAATCTACTTCTTATTTGAAATGAATAGGTAGAGTGATTACATTGTCTTTTTATTATGTATGTATGATATATTATTATTATTTGTTGGTTATGTAATTCTACTGCATTTAAAGGTCCTTTAATGTATATTTTTTGATAAGTACTTGCTTATTCCCATGTTTAAATGCAGCCCTTTCATATCAAAGATAGAAAAAAGCTTGAGTACAGTATCCCATTAAATGGACAGTTCACCCAAAGAATTTCTCCCCTTTAAATTATTCCCAATTATCCTTTTTACCTGCTAAAGTTTATTACATTGGTGTATTGAGCTTTGGTGTTCCAGCCAAATAAAAAAATAAGGAAGCAAGTCTGTGTACACAAAGTTATAACATAATGAGATCTGATATTACCTTTAAGTTCAACTCATTGTAATAGGCTGTGGTTTCAAAGCACAAAATCAGCTACTTCATATACACAAATAAGCATGAAAATGCAATTTCTCAAATATTTTATACTCTGCAGTTGGTATAACAAGTCATTTAAAATACAGTAATGGAAAAACAATTTTACAGTGTACTGTCCCTTTAAGTTCTATTGTCCATATAAGGCAAAGTCAGAGTGCATGCACATTATAGTTTTTGCTCATTTAGGTTGAGATAGCGTTGAGCTTGGGTCTGTCCTGGTGTTGCTTTTTGTTAGGGCAATGAGCTTTTAGTAAATTTGGTCATTATACAGGGTGAAGAGAAGCTCTTGATTTAGGAATTTACATTTCTAGATTAAGATTAGTAGGGTGGTATATAAAATAGCACATTCCCATTTAAACAAGGTATGGGCTGGTGCTTCTAAGTATTTCATGAATGGATAAATAATTTACATCCTACTCCCTCATTCTTTATTGATATTGATATTTCTGATACAACATTTGGCATTAATGGGAACTTAGGTTAGTATTGTATTATTAGACACACAAAACTCGGAACTTCTATCCAATAATACATACATGAGAAATAGCTAGGGCAACCACCTTTTCTACCAACCACGATCATTAGCATAAATTTGCATAAATAATTGTACAGCAAAAATAAAAAAATAAAGCTGCTAGAAATAATGTTAAATTCTCTGTTGTTTATAATTAGATACAGTCCACTTAAAAGAAGCTTGACCTTAGTGTTCTTTAATTCTATACTAGGTGATAAGCCTGTCCTGAGGGGGGCAGTCTATGTTTAAAAACTACAACCCCCCCAAGCTAAAGTTACAAAAAATTAAAATAAAAAATTACAGAAAAAAATAAAGGTATCCAAAGAAGACCTCCGCTGAACTTCAGGAACCGTGAGAAGCTATTTGGGGCTTAGTGTTAGTTTTTTTGTTTTTTTTTAAGATTAGGGATTTGGGCTCTGTAAAAGAGCTGAATGCCTTTTTTAAGGGCAGTAAAAGAGCTGAATGCCATTTTAAGGTCAATGCCCATACAAATGCGCCTTTAGGGGCAATGGGTAGTTTAGATTTTTTTATTGGGGGTTTGGTGGGTAGGGGGTTTTACTGTTAGGGGGGACTTGGTTTATTTTTAATGTAAAAGAGCTGATTTCTTTAGGGCAATGCCCTACAAAAAGCCATTTTAAGGGCTATTGGTAGTTTATTCTTAGATTAGGGGGTGTTTTTATTTTGGGGGGCTGTTTTACTTTCCTAGGGATTAGGTTTAATTTTTTTATTTTGGATAATGTGGTTTATTATTTTGTGTAACGTTAGACTTTTTTATTTTGTGCAATTTTTAGATTTGTTTAAACTTAGTTTTCTTTGTTTTTAAAGTAATGTTAGGTTTTTTATTTTAATTGTAATATAGGATTATTTTAATTTATGTAATAGTGTTAATTTAGAGGTTGTTAGGTTAGGGGGCTTAGTGATTAGTTATTTGCTTTGTGGGGTTGAACGGTTTAGGGGTTAAAAGATTTATTATGCTAATTGCGATGTGGATTAATGGCGGTTTAGGGGTTAATAGATTTATTAGGTTAATTAGCGATGTGGGTTAATGGCGTTTTAGAGGTTAATAGATGTATTAGATAGTGTGCGATGTTGAGGTTGGCGGATTTAGGGGTTAATAATTTTATTAGATAGTTTTTTTTTCTTAATACTTATTGTGGACGGTTAGTTTTTTTTTAATGCTTATTGTGGGCGGTTAGTTTTTTTTTTAATACTTATTGCGGGGGGTTAGTTTTTTTTTAAATGCTTATTGTTGGCGGTTATTTTTTAATTTTTTTAATGCTTATTGTTGGCGGTTATTTTTGTATTTTTTTTAATACTTATTGCAGGCGGTTAGTTTTTTTTTAGTACTTGTTGTGGGCGGTTATGTTTTTTTTTAATACTTATTGCGGGTGGTTAGGTTTTTGTTTTTATAATGCTCCGTTTGCCTTCGCTGCATCCAGGTGAATTCTTTTGGCTGCGATCATAGTATAGATATAATCTTTATTTTCAACTTTGCAGTAAACCTTGAACATACCGACCATGATGTTAAAAAATTGGGTGTGTGGCAATAGCCCTGACAAACATGGATGAAGATCTGTAGTATGAGAATGGGATCTTCAATCCATGGCTAAATATAACATTCTCCTTCATTCCACTGTGAGGGAGATGAGAAATAATGAACAAAGTTAAAGGGAAAATATTTAAAATGATGAGTCAGTATCAACTGGTAAAATAAATGAATAGGAAATGGTTTTAAAAAAAGGAACAAGTAAAAGAAAATTATTGTATCTATTAGACATGCATTTTTTTAAGAAACATATTTGGAAAAATACAATTTTTTTCTATTTTCGTCAAATGAAGATGAAGGTGATACGACAACTTCCTATTGGTTTATAAAGCTGAGGTTCTGATAGGTATAGCCAGCTGTGGATGTATATGAGAGAAAGGTACTGTATAATTTAGAGGGCTTTATGTTGCTTTAAGATATTTTTTTAAAATTTTGAGATAGAATCTCATTTGTGTTGTTACTCGCTTTAACCTTGTCAAATCTAGCTCAAGCCCTATCTTCAGCCGTTTTGTTGCAGACAAGCCATTTTAATTTTGTGCCTCAAGAAATAGGTATGAGGTCTTCAGGGCAAGCATTTATCTTCCTCTATTGCACTTTAATTATCTGTTCAGACATTTCCAGTGTGTCAAAGACATAATGAGTACTAATCGTTAACATTCACTCTTTACTCTTTCCCGCAATTAGTGTTCTACAAACAACTGCATTTTCCCCCAAATTAGCTTTTAGTTATCTGCATCTATTAGATTATTATTATTAGCATCTAGTCAATGTTTAAAGGGACACTCAAGTCAAAATTAAACTTTCATTATTCAGATAGAGCATGCATTTTTAAACAACTTTCCAATTTACTTCCTTTAACAAAATGTGCACAGTCTTTTTATATTTAAAGTTTTTGAGTCACAGCTCCTACTGAGCATGTGCAGAATAAACGTGTATGCATTTGTGATTGGCTGATGGCTGTCACATGGTACGTGTATGCATTTGTGATTGGCTGATGGCTGTCACATGGTACAGGGGGAGTGGAAAAAAAACATAACTTTTAAAATTGTATGAAAAAAATCTACTACTCATTTGAAGTTTAAACTAAATGCTATTGCATTGTCTTGTTATCTTGCATTTGTTGATTATGCAAATCTACTGTGTTGACTGGTCCTTTAATATCCAATATTTTATTGCATTTTTTTTAATTCATGAAAATGTATATACAGCTTGACCCGTATTATAGCTAAATACACTTGCACCCATACTGATTGCATCTGTGTCCTATACATTTGGGCCACAGTCATACTGATTTATCTCATGTCAGATCTATGTCATGTGTGATTCCTGTGATACACCTTTAAAAAATCCCTCAGGTGGAGGAGGCAGAATGCTTTCACAATAAAGTATTCAAGTAGGTCAGATGCTCAATAGTTTTAAAGGGGTTTTCAGTGTTACCCATAAACGGACAGTCTACTCCCAAATTGTTACTGTTTAAAAAGATAGATAACGCCTTTACTACCCATTCCCCAGCTTTGCACAACCAACATTGTTATATTAATATAATTTTTAACATTTAAACCTCTAATTTTCTACCTATTTCTAAGCCCCTGCAGGACCCCTTTTATCTCAGTGCATTTTTATAGTTGTTTTACAGCAAGACACTGCTTGTTCACGTGTACCATATAGATAACATTGTGCTCACTCCCGTGGAGTTATTCTTGAGTTAGCACAAATTAGCTTAAATGCAAGTATATAATTAGCACTGCGATAAGGAAGCAGTCTGCAGAGGCTATTTTTTACATTCTAAACAGTCACCTTTGTTTTTACAATAGTGTGAAAACTGGATATTTTTTTCACCTTCACTGAGTTAGTGAACACATTTTAGCAAATCTGATATAAACACTATTGAATGTTTTACCAATGTAATTTTTTTAAATCAAGCTTTATTGATATTACATGTACAAAACATGTGTTGGCCAATACCCACATAAATATGTATGTATACAGGAGTGATATTACTATTATTACTAATTTTACTTCTCAAGCAGTTTTGCAAAGTTGATCTACCTTCTCCATTGAACCAAAAAGGCTCCATTCTGCCTGTTAGAGAATTAGATGAGATCATATGCAGAAATTCACTATACATACCCAGCATTGTGTGCATATGTGCATACTTATATACCAGCAGCTGATTAACATTTATACTAAGTTCCTCAGGATCTGGGAAAAAAAAGCCTAAAAAGGTCAAATTGGAAAATCACGTATTGCTATACAAAAACTTCTAACACTTATAAAGTGTATGTTGCTTTATATTTGTTAATATCATTTAATAGTTGTTACATATCACGATATCACTATAATTTCATGCTGCGCTAAGACAAATCACAGATATCTCACATGACTTCTGTATTAGATCAAATGAACTTTGATGGACATACTGTATCTCTTTGAAATTTGTCAAATTTGAATATAGCTGAAGCAAAAATAACAACATCTTCTTAGTAATTTCCTCAGCCTAAATCTAAAATGACAATCATAATCCCACTTGAAATTGGCCTCTAGGCATAAGACTATAAACTTATGAGCCCTGGTAAAATATATTTTAGATTTGATGATTTAAAGTGTTATGCCAGTAAAATAATAATACAACATTGCAGTCCTATAGATTATTTTATTATTTTTGTGTCCCTTGGGAGATAAGTTTATCCCCTCCAATGGGTTAAACAAATAGCTAAGATCCCTATCACAAACCACAATGCACTGCGATCCCACAGTAGGACATACAGTGACCAATCATAAGCCATTTCCTGCTAAGGACCAGTTCAACAGTACTCATAGTCCTGGAGTTTAAAGGGATATTATTAAACAGTGCTCCTTTGGTAAAAACAATTATGTTAAATCAAAGTAAACATAAAAAGAAACAGATTGTGTTTGTTTTCTTACACAATGAGCACTTATCACACTGAGGGAGGGGCTGCACTGAGAATTTATAAGGAGCTGACATGTTTGAAACTTAGGTTACATTCTGACTGGTCTGGGCATGGGAAAATCTGACACCCTGCTATCTAGTCTATTCCCTTTATAGTAAATCAAATCATGTAATTTCAGAAGTTTTATGACATAAGGCTAGATAAAGCCTTCCTGCAGAGACCTCTTCCTCCTTGTGAACTATAACAGGAAGTAATGGACACTGCACATTTTTTTTGTAATTGAAAAATGAAATGTGCATGATTAAGGGAAAACAAAATGACAATTTCACAGGTTTAGTGATTACAACACAGATTGAATGATCTGTATGTTAGTTGTTCAATTTTAATAGTGTGTAGTGATGTTAGCAGGTAAGATTTGAGCAATGTGTGTATGTCTCTTTAAGGGATATAAACAGTTTATGGGTATAGGGGGCATGGTTGTTTGTTGGTTTATTAATCTCGCTAGTTTTTTTGTGTGTAAAAGTGCTTATTATTCATTTTTTAAACTTTAATTGATCAAGAGTGAAGAATTTCTATCTCTTCCTAATGTCATCAAATATGGAACAGACTAATTTTAGTGTGTTCTGCCCATGTAAAAAACTAATGTTACATTAAAAAAAAACTTTTTGAGATACTTGGCAAAAGTGTTGTCTGAGATCATTTTAGCTGTTTGATAAGTGAAACATGTAGTAGTTAAAGTGCTGCTAAGTATGGGGAATTTGTATTATCAGAAAAATAGCACCAGCATATATAGGGCAATGAGTCGGTAATGAAAAAAGTGCTGTCAATAAAAAATAAAAATGGTTGATTGTGACTGTGTTGACATTGAAAGGGGCTCATCTGTGGCAATTAACATGCAGCTAATTATCAAACAATAGATTCTGATCAACCCCAATGTCACACTATTTAAATAATAATAGTGTCTTTCATAATTACTACTATTACTACTGCTTAGCATTAGAGGTGGATCACGTTCCACCAACAGGCCTGGTTTTCATTATTTTGCATGCAAAGAGAGAAGCGCTCTACCAGGAACGAACAACAGCTCATCAGCTAGTTCTATGGCGATTTACCACCCGGAAACAGCCTCTTTTAGACCAGTGTGCTTTTCACAAAGGAAAACTTTCCTGATGTATATCAGTCTGATCCCACCAATTAAGGTCAGTCCAGCCCAGAAATACCAGCCAATTCTCCTCTGAACAAGGAACATGACAACCCCAGACAATCGTTTCGGCCTCCTATGGGCCTCGTCAGTGAGGTGCAGCCACATTCCTCTAAGCACACTGGGCAAGGAGTCCACGTCTGGTTTCCCCCATCACCCATAGGGAGACTTCCCCAGGATCATATTAATTTGCATAAAAAGAAAGAAGCGCTCTACCAGGAACGAACAACAGCTCATCAGCTAGTTCTATGGCGATTTACCACCCGGAAGCAGCCTCTTTTAGACCAGTGTGCTTTTCACAAAGGAAAACTTTCCTGAAGTATATTAGTCTGATCCCGCCAATTAAGGTCAGTCCAGCCCCGAAATACCAGGCAATTCTCCTCTGAACAAGGAACATGACAACCCCAGATGATCATTTCGGCCTCGTCAGTGAGGTGCAGCCACATTCCTCTAAGCACACTGGGCAAGGAGTCCACATCTGGTTTCCCCCATCACCCATAGGGAGACTTCCCCAGGGTCATATTAATTTGCATACAAAGAGAGAAGCGCCCTACCAGGAATGAACAACAGCTCATCAGCTAGTTGTATGGCGATTTACCACCCGGAAGCAGCCTCTTTTAGACCAGTGTGCTTTTCACAAAGGAAAACTTTGGTTTTCATTATAGCTGAGCCAGTGCACAGGTGAAATAATCAGCCGATGGGTGAGAGCAGGTTAGTAACTATGGTTACTGATCAGCTGATTACTTCACCTGTGCACTGGTTCAGCTATAGTGAAAACCAGGTCTGTTGGGGGTACTTGAGGACCGCGTTTAGGAAACACTGGTCTAGACAGTTAAGTTTGGGGGTTCAGTAGGCTAAAAAACAACTCTGGAAAGATGGGGTGAAATAAACACCACTCTAAAAACAATAGTATACCTGAGACTTAACTCATTCCAATCTGTATATCACAGTGATGCACACTAAGTAGTGTAAGCACACATCTGCATTAATATTACAATATAATACACATGTGGTTTGACTTGCACAGACAAGGCAAATGTTTATTTATTGTAAAGGGTTAAGCCACATGTTTCATTTTTATTTTTGTTCAGGGTGAGGTTTGTTTTAATAAATGTTTAATGTTTTGTTTGTTCCACCTAATAAAAAGAGCATTAAACCACTGAACATCTCTCCATGTCAATAGGTGTGAAACCCACAATAAGAGTTGAATATGTTCATGATACATTGTGCATTGAGTTTTAGAGGTTTCTGATTCTGAGCTGACTCAGAGTGAATGAATAGCTTACCACTTAGGGGTCAATTTATCAAAGGCTTTGCAAGCATTTTGACCCCATACGACTGCAGGTTCTCACAAGAGAACCTGCACTCTGTATTTAACTCTGCTTTCCTAACCTTTTGACACTTCTAAAGTGGCAAATTTCAATCTCACTGGTATAGTCCAACCGGGGAGAATGACAGCTCCTACCTGCGCGTGATTGGCTGTGTGCGGACAGGGGGCGGGACTGCACTCGAGCGCAAAATAGCGCTCGTGTGCAATGCTGAATTCTGCCTGGGAAATTCAGCCAGCCTGAGATGAGCTGCAGCAGACAGGGATGCGTATGTGCGCCCCTATCTGCCTCAGCTTGATAAATCTCCCCCTTACTCTTGTTCAGACCTGTATGTGAGAGCTGTTTGAGCACATCACACTGATTTGCTGGGAAAGCAAAACTTTACATTGAAAGTAATGTCTGTAGACAATTAATTGCGTATGTTTAGTTAAAGTGGTGTATGATTAAACAATCAAAATTAAAGAGATTGTCCCATAACATAAAACACTTACAGGGACATAAAAGGTGCATGAAACTCAACATTTTCCTTTCATGATTAAGATAAGCAACTTTCCAATTTACTTTTATTTTCAATTTTGTTGAATTCTCAACCAATTATTGAAGGAGCAGCAATGTACTACTGAGAGTCAGATAAACACAATTGTTAAAGGGACAGTTTACTCAAAAAAATTCTGTCCTTTAATTTGTTCCCAATGATCATCTTTACCTGCTGGAGTGTATTAAATTGTTTTTCAAGTGTTACCTTTACCCTTTTATTGGCATTTGAAATAGTTTATTTAGCCTATGGTATCCCCACCTATTTTTAAAGTTTCTGGCCTTAGGTCCAAGCTATAGATAAGCTGTGTAAACACAGCCAGCAGAAGAAATTACACTCCCAGTTAAGGAAATAGAATGTTACTTTTCTATTGTTCTTTCCAAGTATTAGTGTTTGGTTAAAATACAGATGAAAGATAAAGAAGCATGTATATGTACACAAGGTGATAAAGTAATGAGATCTGATTATACCTAGAGGCTCAAACAATTGTATTAGGTTATGGCTTCAAAACACAAAATCAGCTATTTCATATACACAAATAAACTGTAAAAAGCAATATACATTTTATACTCTGCAGTCGGTAAAAAAGTAATTGTAAACACTTTAAGGGAAAAACAATTTTAGAGTATACTGTCCCTTTAGGCTTGCAGCTAGTTCCCTGCTCCTCAGCCTACCTAGGTATGCTTTCCAACAAAGGATACCAAGATAACAAAGCAAATTGGTAAATTATTTAAAACTATATGCTCTATCTGCATAATGAAACATTTTTTAGGTTTCCTTTTAAATTGATTTTCAAATGTATTACATTTTGCCTTCATGCTGGTCTGAATAAAACTAACATTTGTTATTATGCTGGCAGAGGTGTGTCACAGTTCTCTATTAGAACTATAGGAGTTGTTCTTATAAGCCAATGAACAATTTAAAGGGTCATGAGATTCAAATTGATAATTTTGTGGTTCAGATAGTGCGTGCAATTTTAAGTTACTTTTCAATTTACTTCTATTAAATTAACATTTTTTCTCTTGGTATCCCTTGTTGAAGAGCACACTTAGGTAGGCACAGGAGCAGCAATGCACTACTGGGAGCTAGCTGCTTATAGATGGCTACTCACATATGCCTCTTGTCATTAGCTACTAGGTGTGTTCAGCTAGCTCCCAGTAGTGCATTGCTACTCAGTTGCTGACAATATATGCAACAATAACACATGAAAACATTTTCTTTTGGCACTTTTTTTGTGTCCACTTAATCCTTAGTCATCAGTTGTGCACAAGCATAAATTTTCTTTTACTTCCAGTATTATTTTAAACAACTTTAACTTGACATTTGTTCATACAAAATGTATTTTTAGAGTTTATTTGTTGCCTTTCCACATGCATTTATATATATATATATATATATATATATATATATATATATATATATATATATATACTGTATATATTATATATATATATATATATATATATATATATATATATATATATATATATATATATATATATATATATATATATATATATATATATATATCACGGATACCAGGCTGCAAGGATTAAACCTCTACCCCCTACTACCTCACCCCCCGCTATTTCCCCACGGATTTAAGCTCTGGAGAGCAACCACAATTTTCCAGACCTTTGGGTTTCATTATTTGGTGTTCTGAACCTTGTCTTGAGAGAGCTGGTTTCTGACTGTCACAACCCTCTCTGGCCGGCCGGGTTCCTAGAACTGCTGGGCGGCCGCATCATCCCGGATTCCCAGTGTCCTTCAGCCCAGGTTGCTCCAGGGGCCTTTTGCCCCAGAACTCCACTCTTTTGGGGATTGGTAGCCCCTAGGGAGGACAAGCATTGGGGGAATTGCTGGAGGGGAGCTCCTTTGGGAACCAGGGGTTTTGGACACCCTACCCCATAACTTTACCTGGCTGTATCTCGCAGTAACAAATCACACCGCTTTTTGGACTGTGGCATCTGGGGACCGAGAGCTTTTCAAATGCTGCCGTTCCCCCGGGATCACCCCGAAACCACCACCTCTGTGTCCTGGGACTCTGTGGGACTGTTGCTGCTATGGCAGGCACCAGCCTGTCTGGAGGGGCTGGAATTGCCGGGAGATTTGAGGGACTGATATGGCTCTTATCAAGATACAATTGTGTATAAAAGCATTGTGTTTTCTCAATAAAGTTGTACTTCAATTTTTCACCTGAATGCTAGTCTGTCTAGTTATTTGGGTGGGATTGCCTAAAGTCACTCTCTTTGCTACATAGCGGCAGGTTCAAGGGACAGGAAGGATCCTTTGGCGGAGCTACCCAGTCGGGGTAGCCGGAGTACGTCACATTGTTTGGCAGCGGTGGGATGCTTCCGTCTACCTGGAACGTCCAAACCACCAACTGAAGACACTTTTGGATGGAGCAGCAATACACTGGGCTCTGAAAGAATACCTTGAAAGACTTGCTGGAAGCAAGAGGGAAAATTGCCAGCCACAAGTCCAAGGCGGCAATCATAGCTGAACTCATGGAAGGTGACACACTGGTTCACCCAGTACTTGGACTCTTGGTTTGCAGGCTGCCATGTAACATCCCTGGAAGAGGCTACCCAGCTCATTTTGTTGGAGCATTTCTAAAACCACTCCCCAGCGGAGGTTGGGGACCGGGTCAAAGATAAGGGGTCTGCAACAGCTGACCAGGTGCCGTCCTGGCTGATGAATACTTGGATGCCCGGCACCAGACCACCCTTGAGCCCTGACCAGTGACCCGCTCCGCTCCCACCTCTGCCCGACCTCCGGCGCCTACCCGGTACCCCCAGACTTAGCCGGCACCTGTCTGCCCAGCTCATCCCAGGGGTGCTACGAGTACAGATGGGTGGGCAAAATGAGACGAGATTGCACAGAGCGGATGCTAAGGAATCCCCCTCTGGCTCAGTGGACAAGGGCTCCGGCTGGAGGTTATCGGGCCGCCGCCCGCTGTTTAGATACAGAGGGCTCTACAGATTATGCCGACTGGGCAGAGGAAGAAGTCGAAGTCCTTCATGAAGTGAAAGGATGTTTGCCCTGTCACCACCCGCCAGCAAGCAAGATGCCAGGCCATGAGCCCAATCTGGGGACCCACGTAAGCCATTCTGACCCGACTCCTACCCTACCCCCTGACCAACTCTCCTGGGCGTTCCCCATGGACTTCACCCAGGAGACCCTTAGCAACCCGACCTTAGCCCCTTATCATGACCGAGTAGGGACTGACCCCCAGGGCCCTGGGGAGGAACGGTTTCAGTGGGAGAAAGGACTCCTGTACCAAATCTCCAAGAGGTAAAAAGGGCCGGTGCCTAAGCGCCAGTTGATGGTACCGAAGAAATATAGGTGCAACCTGCTACGGATAGGGCATGAGATCCCCCTAGCAGGACATCTAGGAAAATCCAGGACCCACCACCGACTAACATAGACCTTCTTTTGGCCGGGATTACAGAAATTATTTAGAGGTACTGTCAGAAGTGTGCCAGAGAGTAGGAAAGACAGGGGACCATTCCAAAGCCTCCTTGAACCCCCTCCCTATACTTGACAAACCCTTCAGCAGGATTGCTGTAGACATCATTGGTCCCCTGGCTCGACCCAGCCCCACAGGGAAGAAATGTATCCTCACAGTGGTGGACTACACCACTAGATACCTGGAGGCAATCCCTTTGGCTAATATCCAGGTGGAGACAGTGGCAGATGCAATGCTCCGGATATTCACCAGGGTAGGCTTTCCCTGAAAGGTGATCTCCAACCAGGGAACCCAGTTCACTGCAGAGATCACCCGGCAGTTATAGACACTATGCAGGATCAAACCCCTGCACAGTGCTCCATACCACCCCCAGACTAATAGGTTATGTAAGAGGTTCAATGGGACCCTAAAGCAGTTGCTTAGGATGTTCTCAGCCTCTCACAGGGACTGGGAATGATACCTGCCGCACCTCCTATTTGCATACAGAGAGGTGCCTCAGGAATCTATGGTATTCTACGCATTTGAGCTCTTGCATGGCTGGAAGATAAGGGGGGAGATCTAGTGAGAGCTTTTTGGGAGGGATCCACAGGAGAGGAGGGAGGCTCCGTTGTGCAGTATGCTCTTAAATTCCGAGACTGACTGAAGGACCTCGCCTGAAGGGTGCAAGAAAACCTTCATGTCGCTCAAAGCAGACAGAAGCAGTGGTACGACCGGAATTATTGTAACCGGATACTGGTAGTAGGACAGAGGGTCCTAGCCTTGAATCCTGTCAAGACAAACAAGCTACAGGCCTCCTGCAGGGACCTAACAGAGTGGTAGAGCAGCTGAATGATACCACCTACCTGGTAGCTAAATGTTCAGATGACCGGGTCCGCCGGACCTTTCATGTGAACATGCTGAAAGCATACCTAGAAAGAGCCGGGGATGTGGCCACCATTTATACTCCAGCTATGGAGGACTCCGAGAGTCTTCCCATGCCGGAGCTCCCCGGGAGAGAGGAAATTCCCCCAGGTGAAGCCGACATATCACTGGATGAGAGGCTAGGGGCTAGACAGAATTGAGCAAGTCCAGAAAGTGCTAGAGGACAGACGAGATATGTTCTCTACTGTCCCAGGGTACACCACAGCGGCAATACACTAGTGGAGACCTCGGGGCAGACACTACTGCGACAGGCAGCGTACAGAGGCAGAGGTATGCACCAAGAGCTCAGGGAAATGTTGGACCTAGGTGAACCGTCCAATAGTCCCTGGGCTTAGACCACCATAGGCTCAATGACAGAACCACGACCGACACCTACCCCATGCCCGAGTCGATGACCTACTTGACAGAATTGCCCATGGCCACTTCCTGACCACCCTCGACCTCTGCAAGGGATACTGGCAGATCCCCTTAGACCCAGGGTCCGTCCCGAAGTCAGCCTTCATTACCCCCTTTGGCCTCTACCAGTTCAAGGTCATGCCGTTTGGGATGAAGAATGCTCCGGCCACTTTCCAGAGGATAGTGGATAACCTCCTAGATGGCCTCCAGGACTATGCCTGTGCATACCTGAATAACATTGCTATCTACAGCGACACCTGAATAACATTGCTATCTACAACGAGACCTTTGGGTTTCATTATTTGGTGTTCTAAACCTTGTCTTGAGAGAGCTGGTCTCTGACCATCAAAACCCTCTTCGGCTGGCCGGGCTCCTAGAACTGCCGGTCGGCTGCAGCATCCAGGATTCCCAGTGTCCTTCACCCGAGGTCGCTCCAGTGGCCCTTTGCCTCAGAGCTCCGCTCTTTTGGGGATTGTTAGCCCCTAGGGAGGACAAGCGGTGGGGGAATTGCCAGAGGGGAGCTCCTTTGGGAACTGGGGGTTTTGGACACCCCTACCCCCTATCTTTACCGGGCTGTAACTTTGGTCCCCAGTAACGAATCACGCTGCTTTCTGGACTGTGGCATCTGGGCACCTGGAAGTGCCACCGTTCCCCTGGGATCACCCCAAAACCACCACCTCTGTGTCCTGGGACTCTGTGGTACTGTGGCTGCTATGGCAGGCGCCAGCCTGTTTGGAGGGGCGGGAATTGCAGGAGATTTGAGGGACTGATACGGCTCTTATCAAGATATGGTTGTGTATAAAAGCTGTGTGTTTTCTCAATAAAGTTGTACTTCATGTTTTCACCTGCATGCTAGTCTATTTAGTTATTTGGGTGGGATTGCCTAAAATCACTCTCTCTGTGGCAGGTTCCAGTGACAGGAAGGATCCTTTGGTGGAGCTACCCAGTGGGGGTAGCCGGAGTCCGTCACATAATGTGTATATATATATATATATATATATATATATATATATGTTGCGGGTAAAGTCAGATATCAGGTAATCTGACTTGTTAGCCTCATTCCCCAAGGTTCACTTGAGGTTGATGCCAGAGGATCTGCGTGGCCCCTCCTTTCAACCCCCCAGGCAGAGAGGCAGAGGCAAAAAAAATTAGTGTAGATGGGCTTTATCCAGAAGCATTTGGGTAATCCTAGGATTACCCGGGTAAAGCCCAAAGTATTATCCTACATCAGGCTTTACCCACAGCCAGTGGAGTAATGTCAGTTTTACCCGTGTAATCCTAGGATTACACGGATATGTAGGTCCCAAGCAGGAAACAGCTAGTGAGCCAATCAGCAGAGAGAGTTGCACAACCACACCAATCACTATCTGTCTCTTGCTCAGGACAGCAAGTCTCTGCGGCTCCCTTGTAGGACTTTCTATGCATTTTACCCCTTGGCAGGGGTTAAACACAAATTTGCAGCATAAGTAATAAAAAAATACATTCTCTAACTAATTATTTTTTACTTTTTTTTAAACTACAATATCCCTTTAAATTAACTCAATAAAAAAATATATATTCATTTTAAGTGCTCTGCCTGCATTAGCCTGTTTTTTTTTAGTTGCAAATACACCTTAGTCTTAAAAGTTAATTTCCCCTCTTCCTTGCCTCAGCAAAATAAGCAGTTGGAAATATCTGAGATGCCTGCTTTAGCTCCATGGCAGCAGATGGCCTAAAAAGTTATTTTAATTTATTGGTTTAAAACCTGAAAGCTTTAGTTTTCATATTAGGCCATAATGTATCTTGCTTCAGGGTGTAAATTTGTAGATAAAACAAACAGAACAAATAGCTACCCTATAGATTTACAGAGCAGGGGTGTTTTTTTTTAATTTTATATAACTGATGCAACTGTTATATTTGTCCTCTTTTAAACAGTTGACTTTCTAAGAAAGGACTCCAGATTGACAGCATACCATTTTCATGTCTGTACTTCCTGTGGAAATGTAAATGTTTTATCATCCTCCTAGTGCCAAAGTTCAAGTCATTCAATAGCAGCAACTGGATATGTAAAAGTTGTGACTGTGTGCGATGCAACAGATGTTATAGATAGAGATAAACATGCAAAGCTCTTTCTGATTCCTGGCTTTGGAGAGCATAATTATATATATGTATATATGTGTGTGTATATATATGTGCATACATATATATATATATATATATATATATATATATATATATATATATATATATATATATATGTGTGTGTGTGTATATATCTATACATACATACACACACACACACACACATATATATATATATATATATATATATATATATATATATATATATATGATCCTCCTAGTGTCAAAGTTCAAGTCATTCAAGGGCAGCAACTGGATATGTAAAAGTGACCATGTGGGATGTATCAGATGTTCTTGATAGAGATAAACATGCAGCAACGAACATTACTGGGCTTATAAGAGGCTGTGCCCTAAATCGCCATAAAACAAGCTAACAAGTTATTGAGCTGGTTGTTAGCTCCTAAGGGTGCGCTTCTCACTATCAGCTAGATTACAAGTTTGTTCGTTCAACTTTTAACGCTGAAAAACAGCACCGCAGCCATTACAAGTCTTGTCGGTATAGCTGTACCGCAAGCCTTTTAGCCTGTAACGCAACGTCAGTACCGCACTCGTAAAAATGACATTTTTAATGGGTTTCCCATAGAGCTGGTATTACAAGTTTTGTGGTACGGCTAAAAAAACGTTACAGCCTAAAATGACGAGATCTGTAATGCCATCTAAAGTCAGTAGTTATGAGTTTTACGCTTTTACCGAGGCCCTCCAACATCGCAAACACTATAATAAACTTATTAACCCCTAATCTGCCGCTCCTGACATCGCGGCCACTAAATTTTTTTATTAACCCCTATTCTGCTGCTCCCCGACATAGTCACCACTATACTAAAGTTATTAACCCCTAAACCGCTGCCCTCCCGCATGGCAAACACAATTTAAATATTATTAACCCCTAATCTGCCATCCACCCACATTGCCCCCGCTATGCTAAAATTATTAAGCCCTACACCGCAAGCCACTATAATAAACCTATTAACCCTTAAACTGAAAGCCCCCACAATGAAATATAATAAATTAAACTATTAACCCCTAAACCGAAAGCCCGCTACATCCCATTAAATTAATTTAAACTATTCACCCTAAACCTAACGCCACCATAACTTTATATTAAAATGACAATTTCCCTATCTTAAATAAAATTAAAACTTACCTATTAAATTAAAAAAAACTAAGTTTAAACTAACAATTAAACTAATATAATTATTAAACTAAAATTAAACTAACTACCAATTAAATTAAACTAAAATACACAATAAAAAATCCTAACACAAAAATTACAAAGTATCTAATTACAAAAAAAAAAAAAATACTAAGTTACAAAAAATGCTAAACACTAAATTACGGAAAATAACAAATGAAATTATCCGAAATAAAAAATAATTACACCTAATCTAATAGCCCTATCAAAGCCCACCCAAAAAAAAAAAACCCTAGCCTACAATAAACTACCAATGGCCCTTAAAGGGGCCTTTTGTGGGGCATTGCCCCAAAGATATAAGCTCTTTTACCTGTAAAAACTCCCCACAAAGACCCCCCAACAGAAAAACCCACCACCCAACCAACCCCCAAAATAAAAAACCTAATTCTAAAAAAACCTAAGCTACCCATTGCCCTGAAAAGGGCATTTGTATGGGCATTGCCCTTAAAAGAGCATTTAGCACTTTTACTGCCCAAACCCTAGACTAAAAAAAACCCACCCAAAAAACCTTAAAAAAAGCCTAACACTAAACCCGAAGATCCACTTACAGTTTTTGAAGTCCCGCTTAAACGATCTTCATCCCAGAGTTGAAGTCTTCATCCAGGTGGCCTCTTCAATCTTCATCCAGGCGGCATCTTCTATCTTGATCCCGGAGGCGCGGAGCGGGTCCATCTTGAAGACATCCGGTGCGGAGCATCCTCTTCATATGGTCGCTGCTGTACACTGAATCTTCAATGCAAGGGACGCGATTCAAGATGGCGTCCCTTGCATTCCTTTTTTTTAAGACTTTTATTTATGAACAACAATAAATTACATCAAAATAGTAAAATAGTGCAAACATTTCCGGTCACCAAGGACTGATAAATATATTTATATAAGAAAAAAAAAATACTAAACATCGAAATACATATTCATAGCCAGCCTAAGAAAATTGTATATATCCTTTTAAGTTGACCTAGTACCACATTGCTTTACTTTATATCACTAAGTTAATACAGTAATAATTACTTCTTCTGTAATCATATTGCTGAATTTAATCATTTCTAGACAGACAGGCAACACAATACATCTAGAAAAAAAACAAAACAAAACAAACAAACAAGCAAACACAAAAAAACAAAAAGGAAACCCCCAGCAGAGAAAACAAAGACGCACCATCCTGTCCCTCTCCCCTCTGTCTCACCTATTCCTCAAGTTCCTATACTTCACTCTAACCAACATTGCGGGAAAAGGCCAGCATATAAATTGGTTTGTATAAAAGTTGAATTAAGTAACGGTTTAATCAGGCTTTTTTGGGATGAAATTGGTAAAGATAAGATAAAAACTTCCCATTTCCTGAAAAATGCAGGTAGATACTCCTTCTGGGGATATGTCAAATTTAGTTGTTCTACCATAAGTTGAGTAATCAACGCATTCTTAAAATGGGAAATTTTTGGGGATACCCTAGCTTTCCATTTTTTTAGAATGAGGTTCCGGGCAACCAATATAATAGTATTTATAAGCTAACAATTCTTCATAATTCCATGAAATTTCACTAAAAAGAAAATTTCACTTGGTTTCAGGTAATAGTCTAAGTGTAGAACATTGTTGATCCAAAAAATAATTTTTTGCCAAAACTGACATTTTTTTGGACATTCCCATAAATCCGCCCGTATTCACCTACACCTAGGGCAGGGCAGCGGGGTTTTATACCATTTTGACAGGATACCTGGTGTAAAGTAGCACATGAGACTAATCTTTATCTGCGATTCCCGCCAAGATGTTGGTACCGATGATTGTGCAGTTATTTTAAAGCTATCTATTATAATCTGATCATTAATATCAGGTATTTTATTTGACCATTTTACCACAATATCATTGACCTGTATACAAGATGTTTTTTGGTTTAATAATAGATAAAAAGGGGAAATTGTGTATACACCAGCTGCATAGCTATATATTCTATTATGTAGTTCACCTAAACTCAAATCTGAGCCATATTTTTGTAATAGTTCAAATAAGAAATGCCTTACCTGAAGATAGGCATAAAATTTGCGAGGAGAAAGACCAGATTTATTAGCCAATTCTGCATAGGTTACGGGTTGATCATCTGTTCCCCATATTTGATAGATCCAATTTAGACCTTTAGAAGCCCACTTTTTAAAAATCGTATTTGTACGCCCCGGACCAAAATTGGGGTTACCACAAATAGGGAGATATTGGGAGATATATGGGGAATAATAAATTTTGAACACAGTGTTTGCCAAGCTGTTATGACATTCTTAAACATATTGGCATAAAAAAATGCTTGATGGTAATGATGTTAATGTTGATGTTAATCTTATTAATAATAATTTCTATAATTAAGAATCGCCCATTAGGATCCAATTCTTTGTCAACTATTTGATATACTACACTTTTGTGCAATAAAATCGCTACTCCCCTTTTCTTAATATCTTGTGGGGTAGCGATGACCTCACCTACCTAATTTGTTTTTAATTTAACAATTTCTGGGGCTTTAAGGTGTAACTCTTGAAGCAGAACAATATCGGGCTTAAGTTTCCCAAGGTATTTTATTATTGATTTCCTTTTAATAGGGGATGTTATCCCCCTACGTTCCATGAGATTAAGTTAAGACTCAAATCCATCAGCCTGATTTAAGTATATCCAAGATTAGATCTAATATCAATGAGTGGGAAGGGGTATAATACAAGAGGAACACCACTGGAAAAGGAGACAGAAGGAGAGGGAAAGGAGAAAAAAAAAAAAAAAGAACATTTAACGTAACAGAAGGCATTCGCCAACCCATACTTATGAAAATGTACGAAAAAACTTAACTACTTAACTGCATATGATAATCTATTCTATGCCCACTTCTCTGCAAAATATTTCTGCTTCCACAGGGTTATTCAGGGTGTGAGAGGTACCATCATTTAACACTATCAATTTAGCAGGATATATCAATTTTATATTATAATTAGCGTTCAATAATCGGCCATAGTAAGGAGACATTTCCCTTCTCTTAGTTAAAGTTTCAATTGAGAAATCTTGAAAAATTAGCAATTTGTGTGTACCCACTAAAAAGGTCTTTAATTTCCTATAATATTTAAGATATGTCAACTTATCTTGAAAATTGACAAATTTAAATATAACCGATCTTGGTTTCATATTTCCCTGATTTTCTCTACGGTATCCAATTCTGTGTACCCGCTCCACCAAGAAAGGGGTAACTGGTAATGTTATTTGTAGTGCCTGAGGGAGGTTAATAGTAACAAAGGTCATTAAGTCCTAAAATTCAGGTAGTTTTGGTAACCCTATAATTTTTAAGTTATTCCGTCTTGAGCGATCCTCAGATACTCTATTCTCAATCTCATCTAGTCTCGTGGCAAACTGTCTGACTTCATTTGTTAAATTACATATCTCTTGTCTGATCTCCACTTTGATAGATTCGAATTGTGGGGACAGAAGTTTTGCTACCTCAGCTGCAAAGTCTGCCATGTTAATGTTCATAGGATTAACTATTCCTTTATCTGGGGGTACCTGTATACTGGAATCTGGGTTCCTAGAGCTCCCTTTTTTCTCCCTGTGTTTAGGAGGCATTTTTGGGGATGAGCTCTTGTTGAGCATATATTTATCCATATGCCAACACCTGTTGAAATATGTATTTATATGATCTTAGTGTGACTTATATTATAATGTAGAGCGTTTACTAGTGCAGTGATATAAAATATATATGTGAATTAAATATGTCAGACCCAATTATTTATGTCCAATTTGGATTCTCAGGTTGAACAGAAATTCCTTAACAGGATGTATAAATACAAATTATTATATTTTAACAATAAGTAAATATTTAGCACGAATAATTAAACGTCTGAACAGACAGTAACTATAAAAATGCAAATTATTATATCTTAGCAAAAATAAGTGTATATTATACTAACACAAGTGAATAAGTGTCTGAACACTCAGATATTATCTAAAGGGGAAAAAAAGAAAAAGAACCTATGTAAAGAATTTACTTATATTTATACCAATTAAAACTAAGACCTATATAAATATTATTAAATCAGTATAGGCAGCACTTAGAGCTCACCCGCAGTTACCGGGAGTATATGCAAACAGTGTATTTAACCTATATGGGAACGTTTTTGTAATTTGGAGTTTATAACCTCACAACACCAATAGTATATCTTACTCTCCTAGACAATTTATAGATTGCTTCTTTATACTCCTATATATTACCAGTTAAATTCACAATACCAATGGGCAGAATAGTATTAATATAGTGAAATTATTGTTTCATATACTAAAACCCTAATGGGGGATTTCAAGTTAGTAAGACAACAGATAGCACAAGAGAAATATTAACTTAATAAAAAGCTGCAGACATGGTTTACATGTTCCCCGCTTTAAACTAACTCAAGTACAAATAACTTAGAAGTAAATCTGAGAAAAGCTATGCATACAAGATAGATATAATAGTCTGAGTAATCAGAATAACACATATTACGTCCAAATCCCCAGTCCTCAGTCTCAGAACCTTCTGGGGACCCTTTGTGGTTTACCTATAGATATAAACTTTAGGGAGACAGATAATAACAGTTAACGAGTAGTGATGTCGCAAACCTAAAATTTTGCGTTCGCGAACGGTGGACACGAACTTCCACAACTGTTTGCGAACGGGCGAACCGCCATAGACTTCAATAGGCAGGCGAATTTTAAAACCCACAGGGACTCTTTCTGACCACAATAGTGATGGAAAAGTTGTTTCAAGGGTACTAACACCTGGACTGTGGCATGCCGGAGGGGGATCCATGGCAAAACTCCCATGGAAAATTACATAGTTGATGCAGAGTCTGGTTTTAATCCATAAAGGGCATAAATCACCTAACATTCCTAAATTGTTTGGAATAACGTGCTTTAAAACATCAGGTATGATGTTGTATCGATCAGGTAGTGTAAGGGTTACGCCCGCTTCACAGTGACAGACCAAACTCCCCGTTTAAAGGGACAGTCTACACCAGAATTTTTATTGTTTTAAAAGATAGATAATCCCTTTATTACCCATTTCCCAGTTTTGCATAACTAACACATTTATAATAATATACTTTTAACCTCTGTGATTATCTTGCATCTAAGCCTCTGCAAACTGCCCCTTTTTTCAGTTCTTTTGACAGACTTGCAGTCTAGCCAATGAGTGCCTGCTCCCAGATAACTTCTCGTGCACGAGCACAGTGTTATCTATATGAAATACGTGAACTAATACCCTCTAGAGGTGAAAAACTGTTAAAATGCAATCTGAAAGAGGTGGGCTTCAAGGTCTAAGAAAATAGCATATGAACCTCCTAGGTTAAGCTTTCAAATAAGAATACCAAGAGAACAAAGCAAAATTGGTGATAAAAGTAAATTTGAAAATTGTTTAAAATTACATGCTCTATCTGAATCATGAAAGTTTATTTAATCTACACTACTGTTACACCAGATATGAGTTGCACTGGGGTGACACTGTGCCCTGGCAGGCAGGCAGGCAGGCACTGAAATGCACACGTGTGAAGGAAACTGACTGCTGTTATTTAACACAGTCAAAAAAGTGTTGTTTTTTTAAAATCTACACTACTGTTACACCACATATGAGTTGCACTGGGGTGACACTGTGCCCTGGCAGGCAGGCACTTAAACGCACACGTGTGAAGGAAACTGACTGCTATTATTTAACACAGTCAAAAAAGTGTTGTTTTTTTTAAATCTACACTACTGTTACACCAGATATGAGTAGCACTGGGGTGACACTGTGCCATGGCAGGCAGGCAGGCAGGCACTTAAACGCACACGTGTGAAGGAAACTGACTGCTATTATTTTACACAGTCAAAAAAGTTTTTTTTTTTAAATCAACACTACTGTTACACCAGATATGAGTTGCACTGGGGTGACACTGTACCCTGGCAGGCAGGCACTTAAATGCAAACGTGTGAAGGAAACTGACTGCTATTATTTAACACAGTCAAAAAAGTGTTTTTTTTTTTTTAAATCTACACTACTGTTACACCAGATATGAGTGGTGGCACTGGGCAAGTGGCCACAGTATACGCTGTGAGCCTGCCACACACGCTGGCAGGCAGGCAACTGCAATTAGATTACACAGGAAAAAAAAAAGCAGCCCTAAAAAGGGCTTTTTTGGGTGCTGTCCTTACAGCAGAGATCAGATGAGTCCTTCAGGACTGTAGTGGACACTGATTACACTAGCCTAGCTATAGATTTCCCTACTAAATCAGCAGCAGCTACACTGTCCCTCCTCTCACTAACAATGCAGCTTCCAAATGAATCTAAAATGGATGCTGTCCAGGAGGTGGGAGGGTCTGGGAAGGAGGGTCTGCTGCTGATTGGCTGGAATGTGCCTGCTGACTGTGAGGTACAGGGTCAAAGTATTACTCAATGATGACGAATAGGGGGCGGATCGAACATCGCATATGTTCGCCCGCCGCGGCGAACGCGAACATGCTATGTTCGCCGGGAACTATTCGCCGGCGAACAATTCGCGACATCACTATTAACGAGATGACTTTAAGTGGACAAAACAATCAGCATATCTCTTATTATATTCAGAGCCTTAGTCGCTACTTAAAGATCTTTTATATCTTAGATACAATTAAAGGACTTCAGGAGTAAAATATAATAGTGATATTTAAGAGATTGTTGCCACTTGTAAAAAAAAACACAAGAAAAGAATATATACAATCCAGAACAAAGTCAGGTGTTATAGAACTTGTCTTGGCACAGAAACAAAGTCATGTAAAAAGTGACAGGTTAATATAGACATGCCATACAGGATTTCTCATTCATGTCAGACACATCCATTATGAGGGATAAACCCCCCCTTGAAATCTGGGCCGTAGATATTATACTGAGCCCACCGCCTTGTTAGCTTGATTATTGGTCATTAGACATGTGTGATTCGTTTCGGATCGATTCGGAAATTCGGCCGAATTCGTAAAATTTGGGATTCGGATAGATCCGAATTTCCGAATTAAAATAGTGCCGAATCTACCGAATAAATCCGAATTAGTTTGGATTTATTCGGATTTATTCGGTAGATTCGGATGGCCATGGATTACACTAGTATTGTACAGTGTATCAGGTTATATCACTCTGCTATGGGTTACACCTAATATACAGTACATAATACTAGTCTAATCCCTCCTAACACTTACCGAAATGCCGAATTTCCAAACCGAACCAAACCAAATCGAACCGAATCCAGCCGAATTTATTCAAATCCGAATGAATCCGAAACGAATCAGAACCGAATTGATTCAAATTTTTCCGAATTCAAATCGATCCGAACCGAAATTCGAAACGGCCTTAACAGCCTTCTAATTACCAAAAAGCAATGCCAAAGCTATATATGCCTGCTATTTCTGAACAAAGGGGATCCCAGAGAAGCATTTACAACTATTTGTGCCATAATTGCACAAGCAGTTTGCAATTTCAGTGAAAAACCTAAAATTGTGAAAAAGTTTGTGAAAAGGTGAACGATTTTTTTTTATTTGATCCCATTTGGCGGTGAAATGGTGGCATGAAATATACCAAAATGGGTCTAGATCAATACTTTGGATTGTCTACTAAAAAAATATACACATGTGAAGGGTTATTCAGCGATTCCTGACAGATATCAGTGTTCCAATGTAACTATCGCTAATTTAAAAAAAAAAAAAAAAAATGGTTTGGAAATAGCAAAGTGCTACTTGTACTTATTGCAAAGAACATGTAAACATTGGGTATTTCTAAATTAAGGACAACATTTAGCAACTATTTAGCATGGGTGTTTGGTGGTTGTAGATTTGTAACAGATTTTGGGGGTCAAAGTTAGAAAAAAGTATGTTTTTTTTTCCAATTTTTTCATCATATTTTATAAAAAAAATTATAGTAAATTATAAGATACTAGTCCTAAAGCCCATTCACAAGGACCATTTTTTGCAGTACAGCGGTCCCACCCCTTGCTCTCTCTCTCCCCCTCTCTTTTGCTTTCTCTCTCCCCCCTCTCTTTTGCACTCTCTCTCTACCCCCTTTCTTTTGCGCACTCTCTTCCCCCTCTCTTTTGCACTCTCTCCCCCTCTCTTTTGTGCTCTCTCTCCCCCCTCTCTTTTGTGCTCTCTCTCCCCCCTCTCATTTGCGCTCTCTCCCCCCTCTCTTTTGCTCTCTCTCTCTTTCTCTCCCCTCTCTTTTGCCCGCTCACGCTCCCCTTCTCTTTTGCTCTCTCTCCCCCTCTCTTTGCTCTCTCTCTCCCCCTCTCTTTTGCTCTTTCTCTCCCCCCTCTCTTTTGCTCTCTCCCCCCTCTCTCTCCCCCCTCTCTCTCTCTCCGACCCCCCTCTCTTTTGCTCTCTCTCCCCCCTTTCTTTTGCCCGCTCACTCTCCCCCTCTCTTTTGCTCTCTCTCCCCCTCTCTTTGCTCTCTCTCTCCCCCTCTCTTTTGCTCTTTCTCTCCCCCCTCTCTTTTGCTCTCTCCCCCCTCTCTCTCCCCCCTCTCTCTCTCTCCGACCCCCCTCTCTTTTGCTCTCTCTCCCCCCTTTCTTTTGCGCTCTCTCCCCTCTCTTTTGCTCTCACTCCCCCTCTCTTTTGTGCTCTCTCTATCCCCCCTCTCTTTTGCGCTCTCTCTCTCCCCTCTCTTTTGCAATCTCTCTCCCCCTCTCTTTTGCGCTCTCTCCCCCTCTCTTTTGCGCTCTCTCTCTCCTCTCTTTTGCTTTCTCCCCCTCTCTTTTGCTCTCTCTCTCTCCCCCCTCTATTTTGCTCTCTCTCTCCCCCTCTCTTTAGCTCTCGCTCCCCCCTCTCTTTTGTTCTCTCTCTCCCCCCTCTCATTTGCTCTCTCTTCACCCCTCTCTCTCTCTATCCCACCTCTCTCTCTTTCCCCCCTCTTTCCCTTTCTCTCCCCCCTCTCTTTTGCTCTCTCTTACCCTCTTTTGCTCTCTCTCTCTCCCCCTCTGTTTTGCTCTCTCTCTCCCCCTCTCTTTTGCTCTCTCTCTCTCCCCCTCTCTTTTGCTCTCTCCCTCCCCCTCTCTCTCCTCCCTCTCTTTTGCCCTCTCTCCCCCTTTCTTTTTCTCTCTCTCCCCCCCTCTCTTTTGCGGTCTCTTTCTCCCCATCTTTTGCTCTCTTTCTCCCCCTCTCTTTTGATCTCTCTCCCCCTCTCTTTTGCTCTCTCTCTAGTCACTCTCTTTTGCTCTCTCTCCCCACTCTCTTTTGATCTCTCTCTCCCCCCTCTCATTTGCTCTCTCTTCACCCCTCTCTCTCTCTATCCCACCTCTCTCTCTTTCCCCCCTCTTTCCCTTTCTCTCCCCCCTCTCTTTTGCTCTCTCTTACCCTCTTTTGCTCTCTCTCTCTCCCCCTCTGTTTTGCTCTCTCTCTCCCCCTCTCTTTTGCTCTCTCTCTCTCCCCCTCTCTTTTGCTCTCTCCCTCCCCCTCTCTCTCCTCCCTCTCTTTTGCCCTCTCTCCCCCTTTCTTTTTCTCTCTCTCCCCCCTCTCTTTTGCGGTCTCTTTCTCCCCATCTTTTGCTCTCTTTCTCCCCCTCTCTCCCCCTCTCTTTTGCTCTCTCTCTAGTCACTCTCTTTTGCTCTCTCTCCCCACTCTCTTTTGATCTCTCTCCCCCCTCTCTTTTTTCTTTCTCCCCCTCTCTTTTGCTTTCTCTTCCCCTTTTTTTGCTCTCTCTCTTTCCCCCCTGTATTTTTCTCTCTCCCCTCTCTTTTGCTCTCTCTCTCCCCCTCTCTTTTGTGCTCTCTCTCTCCCCTCTCTTTTGCGCGCTCTCTCTCTACCTTCTCTTTTGCTCTCTCTCTCCCCTCTCTTTTGCTCTCTCTCTCCCCCCTCTCTTTTGCTCTCTTTGTCCCCTCTCTTTTGCTCTTTCTGTCCCCTCTCTTTTGTTCTCTTTGTCCCCTCTCTTTTGCTCTTTCTGTCCCCTCTCTTTTACGCTCTCTCTCCCCCTCTCTTTTGCTCTCTCTCTCCCCCCCTCTCTTTTGCAATCTCTCTCCCCCTCTCTTTTGTGCTCTCTCTCCCCCACTCTCTTTTGCGCTCTCTCTCCCCCCTCTCTTTTGCGCTCTCTCTCTCCCCCCTCTCTTTTGCTCTCTCTCTCCCCCCTCTCTTTTGCGCTCTCTCTCTCCCCCCTCTCTTTTGCAGTCTCTTTCTCCCCATCTTTTGCTCTCTTTCTCCCCCTCTCTTTTGATCTCTCTCCCCCTCTCTTTTGCTCTCTCTCTCCTCTCTCTTTTGCTCTCTCTCCCCACTCTCTTTTTTCTTTCTCCCCCTCTTTTGCTTTCTCTTCCCCTTTTTTTGCTCTCTCTCTTTCCCCCATGTATTTTTCACTCTCCCCCTCTCTTTTGCTCTCTCCCCCTCTCTTTTGTGCTCTCTCTCTCCCCCTCTCTTTTGCTCTCTCTCTCTCCCCTCTCTTTTGCGCTCTCTACCTTCTCTTTTGCTCTCCCTCTCCCCTCTCTTTTGCTCTCTCTCTCCCCCTCTCTTTTGCTCTCTTTGTCCCCTCTCTTTTGCTCTTTCTGTCCCCTCTCTTTTGCTCTCTCTCCCCCCTCTCTTTTGCGCTCTCTCTCCCCCTCTCTTTTGCTCTCTCTCTCCCCCCTCTCTTTTGCAATCTCTCTCCCCCTCTCTTTTGTGCTCTCTCCCCCCCTCTCTTTTGCGCTCTCTCTCCCCCCTCTCTTTTGTGCTCTCTCTCCCCCCTCTCTTTTGTGCTCTCTCCTCCTCTCTTTTGCGCTCTCTCTCTCCCCTCTCTTTTGCTCTCTCTCCCCTCTCTTTTGCTCTCTCCCCCTCTCTTTTGCTCTCTCCCCCCTCTATTTTGCTCGCTCTCTCCCCCTCTCTTTAGCTCTCGCTCCCCCCTCTCTTTTGCTCTCTCTCTCCCCCCTCTCTCTCTCCACCCCTCTCTCTCCCCCCCCCTCTCTCTCTCTCTCTCCCTCTCTCTCTCTTTCTCCTCTCTTTCCCTCTCTCTCCCCCTCTCTTTTGCTCTCTCTTACCCTCTTTTGCGCTCTCTCCCCCTCTGTTTTGCTCTTTCTCTCTCCACCTCTCTTTTGCTCTCTCTCTCTCCCCCTCTCTTTTTCTTTTGCTCTCTCCCTCCCCCCTCTCTCTCCCCCTCTCTTCTGCCCTCTCTCCCCACTTTCGTTTGTGCTCTCTCCTCCTTTCTTTTGCTCTTTCTCCCCCCTCTATTTTGCTCTCTCTCTCCTACCTCTCTTTTGCTCTCTCTTCCCCTCTCTTTTGCTCTCTCTCCCCCTCTCTTTTTTCTTTCTCCCCCTCTCTTTTGCTTTCTCTTCCCCTCTCTTTTGCTCTCTCTCTTTCCCCCCTGTATTTTTCTCTCTCCCCCTCTCTTTTTCTCTCTCTCCCCCTCTCTTTTGCTTTCTCTCTCCCCCTATCTTTTGCTCTCTCTTCCCTCTCTTTTGCTCGTTCCCCTCTTCTTTGCTCTTCAACCTCTCTTTTGCTCTCTCGCCCCTCTCTTTTTGCTCTCTCTCCCCTCTCTTTTGCTCTTTCCCCTCTCTTTGGCTCTTTCCCATCTCTTTTGCTCTCTCCCCCTCTCTTTCTCTCTCTCTCCCCCTCTCTTAAGATCTGTCTCTCTCGCATGCATGCAACCGTGCCTTGCCCTGCCCCGTCACGCCTGGTCCACCCACCCACGCCACGCCCTGCCATGCCTACCATTGTCACGCCGCGGACAGCAGATCAAGTAGACTCTAAGGCCTGGTGTGTTTGTCCTCGCACTGTCTTTACTGCGCATGACAGCTTCTGACAAACACTCTTGGCCTTTTATATTATAGGATGAAAATATAGGTATCTTTAGAAAGTCCATTTAATGGCGAGAAAAACGGTATATAATATGTGTGGGTACAGTAAATGAGTAAGAGTGAAATTACAGCTAAACATAAACACCGCAGAAATGTAAAAATAGCCCTGGTCCCAAACGGTCAACAAATGGAAAAGTGTTCCTGTCACTAAGGGGTTAATTGGAAGCAGCAGAAGGGACATTTTTGCAGAGTTCCCAACCTGTGAGTTTCCCACAATATCCATTCCCAAGTCTGAAAAAGGAAATCAGGGAACACATTGAGGGGTAATAAACCCCAACTTAATAACCAGGGATCATTTATTTGTAATTAAATGGGCATTGTGCAATAGAACTACCGCTCCACTGTCCTCCTCTATATCCTGCTGCTCTAGGCACAAGTGGATGACTGGAATTTCCCACTCCTTATTTATACAAAATATACAGTGGTGGGAATGCATAAGTATAGTGAGAGAGATCTTATGGGGGAGCAAGGGCAGACCCCAAATGATGCCTGTGCTAAAAAAGCATCTTTGATTGGCCAGTGCAGCATGCATAAAAAACAAAACAGCATAGAAAAGAAAGGAAAGGATATGAATCACCAAACATAGTTGTTATGTATCTCTGGCATCAATTACTCATGATCATATCTTTCTTTTCTTTTTTTTTTCTCACTTTCCACTTTAACTATTGTACTTTCTTCTCAATGTTCGTGTTAATGGTTTAAATGTGTTTTTGTGCAATTGTTCTCCTCTCTTCCTAGACTCCAAACATACAGATGCAGAACTTGCCCTGCTTATGCACTGAATAACCTGACAGAGATATTTCACATAGTGATTACAATCAGTATTTCACACTTTAGATTTTTATTTTTATCAGAATATTTCAACGATTCCTGGAAAAAAAGATTGTAGACACTATCAAATATGTCAACAAATTGCACAAGTGCAGAGAGGTAGTATCTTTCAGAGTAACGAGGTGCTAGAACACTATGTTATTTGAGAGACAAAGAATATATTCTGAGAATGATTGTGAACCCGAATGTGAAACTGTAAATCCAAACAGATAACATATAAATATTCCACTAGTATCAGACTATAAATTTATAATACATAATCTATATAGAGAGATAGATGAATACATAAAATATAGATTTAAAAATAATTGCAAATAATTATGTATGTTGTTGCAATGCATGAAAGCTGCTCTGCAAGCCAAATAGCCCCAAAATTGCAACAGAGCATGCATGACATAAGTCTGCAGTTGACCATTAAAGGGACATTGTACACTAGATTTTTCTTTGCATAAATGTTTTGTAGATGACCCATTTATATAGCCCTTCTGGTAGTGTTTTTGTAAAAATGTGTAGTTTTTCTTATTTTTTAATAACATGATGATTTTCAGACTCCTAACCAAGCCCCACAGTGTCAGATGAATACACGCGTTTACAGACTCCTGCTGACTCCTGTTTATGTTATCTGTCTTTTTATATGCAGGGAAGGGAGGGAGAAGTGTCTGCTCTTATTGTTTCCCCAGCCCCTTTCATTGGGTGTCCCAGCCAAATCTTATCAACAGTGCTAAACTGGGAGCTTCTAAGTAAGTTTTTAAAAGGTTGTATATTGGATTTTTAGTTCAGTATCTGTGCATATTCTTATTTATAGTAGTGTCTATCACATGCAGTTATATAAACATTGGTGTATATCTCCCTTTAAATAAGCAAAGGGTTCATCAGTATCTGAGCTACTACTGATTTGAGGGAACCTAAAGTGCAGCCCAAGAGAAGTTTACATTTCTGTAAAAAAAATATATATATATTTTTTTTTTTTTTTTTTAAGGCAAATCTTTATTTAGATTCAAACAAACATACAGAGATCACAAACAACAGTAAGAAAGTGTACTATAGGGGTTTGGCTGACTAGGCTCGATAAAATTGTAGGGACATGCAGTTAGAACTCAGTCCAAAATCTCTCAGAGATGGCTGGCGGCATGTCTAACGAGCCGACTTCTGCCTATGCCGGTTTAGTGTGTGGATTTGCCTTGTTTTTCTTTTTTACAAAATTTAAATCTGAACAATAGATGTTGAAAAATCTAGTAACATACTTTCTTTCTCAAAATAATAGAAGAAATAAATAACAATAATGATAACCATATCAATAACAATAAAAGTTAGGGAAAGAAGGGTAGAGGAGAGGGGGGGGGGGTAGGAGAAGGAGGGGGGAGGGGGGTAAGGTCAGGAGAACAAGTATGTGCCAATCAGAGAGGGGGGAAGAAGGTTCTGGCGGGAAACCCATGCCTGTTTGTCTATCTATCGCTAGATCCATTCATCTGATTGGATTTCCTTCCCATGTCAACAGCATTAATCTGTGTACGTCAGGTTGGCCCACTCTAAGGTAGTGGAATCTTTCCAGTTGAAGGTGAGTTGAGACTATTGATTTTCACTCTGAGAGAGTGGGGATAGAATCGGTTTTCCATTTTTGAGGGATAAGAGTTTTAGCTCCATTCAGCATAATCGTGAGGAGGGCTTTGTCGTGTACATTAGAGAGTTTTGGTAAGTCATGGTAAAGTAGCGTCATAGGGGTTGGGTGAATCGTTATGTCTAGTTTTTGGCTGATCTCGTCAAAGATTTCTTTCCAGAAATCTCCTAGCTTGGGGCAATCCCACCAAATGTGTAACATCGAGCCTACTTGGCCACAGCCCCTCCAGCACCTGTCAACTGAATTGGGGTATATTCTTTTGATTCTTTGGGGGGTTAGGTACCATCTACTCAAGAATTTGTATTGTGTTTCTTGGGTTCTGGCAGAAACCGAGCATTTTTTAGTGGCTTCAAATATTTTGGCCCAGTCTTCAGGGTCTAGTTCGAACCCGAGTTCATTGTGCCAGCTCCTTACATACGGAGGTAGGTTTCTAATGTCACTTTTTTGCAGCATGTTATAAAGTATTGAGATAAGATGTTTTGGTAGTCTGCTTTGTGTACATAGGGTTTCGAATGGTGTAAGTGGTCGGAGAAGTGAAGGTCTATGTCTGTGTGTAGTGATGTAGTGGTACAATTGAGCACAATGAAACCAGGATGAAAAAGTGTCCGGGATCCATTCTGCAAGCTCTTTTTGGGTTTTGAGATTGGATTGGTTCAAGGCATTGGATATTGCTAGTCTGCTGAGAGGGGGGCTGTCCCCCATGTTCCCCGCTGTGGCTTGAAAGCCTATGGACGGGTTGTTATGGACTGAGACCAAGGGTGAGGTAGGAGTTGTGATGGTACTTTGCGTAGCAGCAATACCATCCCATGTGGCAAGTGTCTCTTTCAGTAAAGGGTATTGTGATATATGGGGTGGACGAAGCCTATGTGGAGACCATAGCAAAGAGCCCATGTTATAACATTTGAGTATGTCAGAGTCCAGTTTTATCCAAGCCTTGTGTGCCAGGTTTTGGCACCATTCGGCGGCACGTTGTAGCGTAATAGCCTGTCTATAAAGGTGTAGGTTAGGTAAGCTCACCCCTCCCATTGACCTCGATTTGTACATCGTGTTCCTATTGATTCTTGGCTTAATATCCTGCCATGTGTATTTTTCAATGGCTTGTTGTATATGCTGGATATATGGTGTAGATGGGGGGGATTGGGATGGTTTGCAGTAAGTATAGTACTCTAGGTAGTACATTCATTTTGATTATGTTAATACGGCCTAGCCAGGAGATGTGTTTTTTTTTATATTAATTTTATTTAAATTTTTTTTTTTTACAATTTTTTTAAACTAAACTGCTAACTAAATTTCAAAGGAGAAAAGGCATTACTTTGTAAGTTTGCTTACGTCTGCTCACTGCCTGTGCGCCTAAACCCTCTGATGATACATGGAAATCCCCAATGACATCACCATAAGTGAAAATGCTTAGTTTAGTGCACACTGTCCTAAGGCTACTGGCACGTTCACATGCACATGCTAACAGGAAATTGTGCACAATTACAGTAACTAGCACATGTACGCTATATGGAAATGTGCATGCAGATAGTTATTTTGAATATCTTACCCTATTGGCTGGGGGAGGGGCACAACAGCTATGTTAGCTAGCTCTGCTCTTTTCTAAGCACATCCCTGCATCACTTGGTGAACACGCTACCATGGAAAAGTACAATGTAAAAAATAGAATCTTTATAATTGTATTTTTTTGAAATTAAAGAGCCATGATACCCAAATGTTAAAACACTTGAAAGTGATGCAGCATAGCTGTAAAAAGCTGACTAGAAAATATCACCTGAGCATCTCTATGTAAAAAAGAAAGATATTTTACCTCAAAGGTTCTTCAGTAGCCACATCTCATTGTAAAGGACTTATAAGAAGCAAATCAGTATGTCTGTCCCAGGACAGCTAAGGGATTGAGCCTCGTGCACTCTCATGTTATTTCCCTATTCAGTTTAAGGAAGTTTACTATGAAATCTCATGAGATCACAGTAAAAGAGTTCACAACCTCAGCACTGCTGATGCTGATTGGCTGCAGTTCATTTCTTCATTTTTTTGTATACCTGCAGCTAAGCAGCAGCTGAATTATAACTTTTTTACACAGAACTTACTCTGTGGAGCCGAGGAAATTGTGAGGTAAAATATCTTCCGTTTTTACATAGAGATGCTCAGGTGATATTTTCCTGTCAGCTTTTTACAGTTATGCTGCATCAGTTTCAAGTGATTTAGCATATGAGTATTATGTCTCTTTAATGTGATCATTTATTAGTTTCATACAGTATAGTTTTAAAACAGATTTTATTTCATATGTGTACACTGTCCCTTTAACACTTTTTTTTCACTGGTCAAACTCCCCCAACCACTTCATTTATTTGGAGAAGCCAATCTGGACTTGGTTTCCAATGTAATTTTGTTAACAAAGCCTATATTTTTAATCTTTATCTGATAAACTCTGCTGAGACCAGTTAGGGACATATATGTAGCAGGGTTAGTCTTGTGAAGTATAGAGCATGCATTCCCAGTTCTCTGAACTGGGAACCCCACAATTTTCAGAATTAATTTACAGGAAAGGGGAGCAAAGTAAATTAAACTATTATGCAAATAAATTTTAATATGCATAATGAAACGTGATATGGATTTTATGGAAAAAGGGAAATGTAATATTTGACTTCAATTAAAATAATTTAATACAAATGTTACATTAATTTTAAGAAATGTATTCCCCCTGAAATTGAATGTTACATTCAAAATAAGAATGAATAAAATCTGATCATTTGTTGTGTCAGACACATCTGCCATGGCATATTTTCTCATCCCCATTAAAACATCTAATATTCAAGTTTAAAACCAGATAAAAGGTCAGAGGAACTGGTCACATCACATGTTTTACAGTTGCATTCTGTTGCTATAAACATTACACTCAGGTACTGACAATCATGCAGTGGTTATACTGGGACATTTGTGTATAAGCACATGAGTACAGACAACAATACTACAGGTGTGGGAGGGGAGTTTTGGTAAGTCCATCTTAGTGGAGCTACTAATGTAAGGTAAACTAGTCTTCTGTTCTATACTCCTGATCTAGCACTTTTTGTTGTTTTAAAAGATAGATAATCTCTTAAAGGGACATTCCAGGCAAATTTTAAATGCACATAGTTTAGTTACATCTTTGTATAGAAACATATTTGCAATAAACATGTATTGGCAAAAATGCTTCTAGTAAAAGCTATAACTGTTTTAGTGTTAACATTTTTCTTTGCACATGCATGTGAAGCATAGCTAGATATTCTCACTAGCATTTAAAATACTGCAGCTGCTCAGAGCACCAGTGGGGCTTGTATCATGTCAGCAATTAACAAACTGAGTCATTCAAGATAATTCAAGCACCTTGGGCTCTCTGAGCAAGTGCTTCGCTTAAAATGCTGGTGCACGGTGCATACTTAAATACACTTTTGAAACAGCTGTAACTTTTATTAAAAGTATTTTTGCTAATACATGTACATTGCAAAAATGCTTCTATTCAAAACTGAAATGCATGCATGTGGATTCCAATTTTGGCTGGAATGTCCCTTTAATTACCCATTCCCCAGTTTTGCATAACCAACACAGTTATAATAATACATGTTTTACCTCTGGGATTACCTTGTATCTAAGCCTCTGCAGACTGCCCCCTTTATTTCTCTTCATTTGACAGACTTGTATTTGAGCCAATCAGTGCTCACTCCTGGGTAAATTCATGTGCATGAGCTCAATGTTATCTATATGAAACACATGAACTAATGCCCTCTAGTGGTCAAAATGCATTCAGCTTAGAGGCGGTCTTCAAGGTCTAAGAAATTAGCATCTGAACCTCCTAGGTTTAGCTTTCAACTAAGAATACCAAGAGAGCAAAGCAAAATTGGTGATAAAAGTAAATTGGAAAATTGTTTAAAATGACATGCTCTATTTGAATCATAAAAGTTTATTTTGTACTTGACTTTCCCTTTAAACTATACATAAAAAAGATACTATGTACATAACAAAGTGTTTTCACTATGCATAAATAAACAATTTGCGCTAGATAACAAGTGGAGCTGTATTTAGCGCTCCCACTTGAGCGTAAAAACCACTAGAAGTAATCTTTTTGCAGTGTGAGTATTACAAGTTGAAAGTAAAACTTTTGCGCACAAGCCAAACTTGACGTGCGCTAACTTTATGTTAGAAAAATGGTACTGAAAAGTGCCTTTACATTGCAGTCTATGGGAACTGTGTTCTCAGTAAATATATATGTATTTGCTTATATACATATATATATATATATTTACAATTAGCGGCCATCGCTGCGTGACTTACCCCCATCACTGCGCTTTGGTTCTGTGCTGTGTATGACTGCATCAGAACGAGGCTCCCATTGGAGCCTATGGAAGCGCTCTCACGTTTACATTGCTGTTAACTTGTAATACCAGCGCACATTAGCATGAGCTGGTATTACTCAGTGGATCGCAAATATCGATGACAAGAAAGCGATGTTTAGTGCTCCACTAGTAATCTGGCCCTATATTAGTAATTGTATCAGTAAAGTTTATTTTTGTATTATGAAAAAAGAAACAATTAAACATAACAAAATGTTCAGAAGACTACATGTCTTATATGTTAGGCTCCAGCCTTCTGTTTCAATATAAAACACCCGAGTGGAAGAACAGATTATATGGACAAAATGTAATTATTTAATCGTTAAGTAAAGAACTTCACATGTACAAAACAAAACTGCACTTACAAATGCTCATTCTGAATGATTTAGGGAATATTCCAGTTCATTCCACGTCCCAATATTATTACAAGTATGAAATTAAGATATTAAACAAATGAAATCAAAGTGTTTCTTAAATGGAAAGAAATGTGTGTGTGTGTGTGTGTATATATGTATGTATGTATGTATATATGTATGTATGTATGTATGTATGTATATATGTATGTATGTATGTATATATGTATGTATGTATGTATGTATGTATATATGTATGTATATATGTATGTATGTATGTATATATGTATGTATGTATGTATGTATGTATGTATGTATGTATGTATGTATATATGTATGTATGTATGTATGTATGTATGTATGTATGTATATATGTATGTATGTATGTATGTATGTATATATGTATGTATGTATATATGCATGTATATATGCATGTATATATGTATGTATATATGTATGTATGTATATATGTATGTATATATGTATGTATGTATATATGTATGTATATATGTATGTATGTATATATGCATGTATATATGTATGTATGTATGTATGTATATATGTATGTATATATGTATGTATGTATGTATATATGTATGTATGTATGTATGTATGTATATATGTATGTATGTATATATGTATGTATGTATGTATATATGTATGTATGTATGTATGTATGTATGTATGTATATATGTATGTATGTATGTATGTATATATGTATGTATGTATGTATGTATATATGTATGTATGTATGTATGTATGTATATATGTATGTATGTATATATGCATGTATATATGTATGTATATATGTATGTATGTATATATGTATGTATATATGTATGTATGTATATATGTATGTATATATGTATGTATGTATATATGCATGTATATATGTATGTATGTATGTATGTATATATGTATGTATATATGTATGTATGTATGTATATATGTATGTATGTATGTATGTATATATGTATGTATGTATATATGTATGTATGTATGTATATATGTATGTATGTATGTATAAATGTATGTATGTATGTATAAATGTATGTATGTATATATGTATGTATATATATAAATAAATACAATTTAAGCCACACCTCCACATACTGAAAACACACTTGGACAAATGCATATTATGAAACATTCTCAGTGAATATACCATGTTTTGGTCACCCCTCAATCCTTTAATCTTCTACACAATTTAGGCCAGGAGATGCATTATTTTGTCTGCGAGGGTGTATGGTAATTATGTTCGGCACTGCAGAATTTCTAGCAAATTTATTTTTGTGAGTTGTTTGAAATATAATAGAGAATTACAAACAAGTAAAGGCTTGAAAACTGTCAGAATATGTTGCTTAACTAAGAATTCTATCATCTATCTATCTATCTATCTATCTATCTATCTATCTATCATCTATCTATCTACTGTACATATATGTTTGTGTCTGCATTAAGTAGGATCACACTCAAAGAAACAGGTCACACAAGGTCATCTGACTCTTAATCTGTAAGGTAAAATATTGGGTTTATTGTAAACATATTAAAAACTATTTTGCTTTACCCTATGTATCTCTACAAATTATTCTACAATATTGGAAAAACATAACTAATCTCTTCTCTACTCACAAACATTTACCATGTAGCCTTGATATTTATTTATTTCTGCAGAAAGAGAGCTTTGTATCAAATAATGATCTGGTAAGGTATAAAACAATACTGTCCTAAATACTGAAACCAAGTTCACAAACACATATCAAGTTCCCTGCCATAAACTAATTACTAGAGTTCAGTTCGTATTTACAATTAATCTGTTACACTGATAAACCTCTAAAACGTCTGTGTGCATATTTGCTTGACTTGTAACCAAATCTTGTAATTCGTTTTCTTAAGTAAAAAAATAAGTGATGTTGTTGTAATCTAATGATATGCTCATGGTTTTGTTGTAAATTAAGATGGTTTTTCTTCAAGGGAGATTAAGCTATTTCCTCATTTTGAGGATGGTGGGATAGGGCAGCTGGGTTATCACACAAAAGAGTGAAGCGAACGGAAGTCAAACAACACCAAACAATCTGATTTAATGCTAAATCAGTAATCTCACAACTTGAACTTCTGAACTTCTGGTTGGGTTTTGGGTATCTTGGTGCCAAGAGACTTATCTGTCAGTACTGCCATTTTATACTAACAATGCTGCTTTTTGTCTGTAACTTTCAAGAACACAGCCTTATCTTCTATATCTTCCATGTCGCTGAGATGCTCTCGCTGCGTGCATGAACACGTACACATGCTGCTAATTTATGTTTGTATTCAATTATACAATTCAGCCAAATAAGTGTTTCATGAAAGGTATACTATAGGTATCTATATACATATATACACACACAAACAAATCATCTGATGTGTAGCCTCCGAGAAACATCAACCTGGGTATAACAAAAAAAAACACTCAAGGATTTTTCTTGTGTGTCAATTTATTTTTGGATTTCAGGAGAATCTATTTCTTCACATCAGAAATGTGGTTTAAGTAATTAAAATATTGATCTATCTCATCTATCTATACACAAAGGCAGATAACCTAAAGGGAGATTATCCATTTTAGGTAAGGTAATCCGTTCTTCACATACGAAATGTGGTTTATTTAATCTATCTATCTATCTATCTATCTATCTATCTATCTATCTATCTGTACTCACATATACATAAATATAAAGGAAGATAACCTAAAAGAGAGTTTAAAACCCCCCAAAAAATCTATAGTGTATGCAGGCAGAGACCAGCAAGATCAGAAAATAGGCAAAAAAATAATAATCTTATTTAAGTATTTATTAATAAAAGATTATTAGTGCACAGCCAAACATGCACCCAAGTCATATAAAAACAAAATCATGAAAATACTTTCTTATATTTATAAAATAAACTGTTGGTCATAATTCAGCATTGTCCCTTTAACGGATTACTAAACACAGTAGAATATCATAATCAATAAATGCATAAGAAAAAGACAATGCAAAAGCACTTAGTTACAACTTCAATCCTAATGCATAATGTGACAGCCATCAGCCAATCACAAAATGCATATACATATATCTTGTGAATCTTGCACATGCTCAGTAGCAGCTGGTAACTAAGAAAGTGAGCATATTAAAAGATTGTGCAAATTTAGATAATGGAAGTGATTTGAAAAGTTTTTTTTTTTTTAAATTGAGTGCTCTATCTGAACCATGAACATTTAATTTTGACTTGATTGTCCACTTTTTAATTTTAATTTTGGATTTGGATTTTAATTTGGAGAGTGAAAACACCGAGCCAGAAAGACAGAAAATTAAATAATTTTTGATATGTGCATAGTTTATATCAGAATTACAAATAATCAAAATAATAATTCTTTAAAACATGCGCAAATTGCAGGACCGTGCAAATTCGACTAGATTCAATTTTGGGAGACTGAATAAATCAGGATGACGTAGGGGTAGGAGGACTCAGGCAGCCATCTCTAAACAGCCGAGGATGAAATAGTTGATTTATTTTTATAGTTTATTTCTTAACGTTCCTCTTTGGGATACTGTTTGATGTATTTAGCTTCAATAACCTTTTACATATATTTAGGAACATTTTTTAAGTTGACTGTCCCTTCAACATAAAGATACATACATACACGTCTAAATATGTGTAGTGTAGGCCATATGTAAATTATCGCCTACACTGATCTAAGAGAACACTGCAAATAAGTAAAAGTGTGTCATTCTTAAATGTACAGTATGCACTCCAGACTATCTAGAGGAATAAGCACAATTTCTGTTGGTATATTGTATATTTGACATATTGTTTTTTCTGGGTTAAAAATGTAATTTGGGATTACATTTAAATTTGAACGCACCTTTAGCATATTTATGTAATTGTCTTAGTGCTTTTTATTATTTGCATAACCTTTTTATGCTGTGAGCTTGTATAGACTGGCCATCACACAAGGCCTGCTTCTCTTTATCCAGACAATTCTGCAACCAGGTTCAGATGATTTTATCTTAGTACCCCTTTAATAGGGAGATAGCACTAGGTACATGGAAACAACACCCACAGAGAACTATCTATCAGTGTGTCTCACAAAATGGCCAGGGTTCTGCTCCGATGGCAGTAATTTTCCAACTGCTGGTATAGGTCTCTAATTTGTGTGAGTTTTTGACACCTGTAAAGTGGTCCTCTCTGCCTTTAAATACTCAGGCCTATTTTCAGTCCCAGTCCAGCCCAGCTTATGAGCATTAAAAGAGATCTGACAGTTATTCTTGGAAAGAGTATCTGCTGGATGGCTGAAAGGAAAAACAGACTTTGTAATGTAGGCCAAAAATATGTTTTCTTTTAGTCAAGTTTTGTAATTGAAAGAAATGATAACTTAAACCTCAGAAGAACTTCAGACTCACATCATTGAAAGACATTTATCCTAAGCGAAATCTTACATCATCTTCACAAATCCTGCCTATTTTATCACTGTTTAAAAAATACTGTTTAAAGGAAAGCTTACAGCCAAAAATGCATGTTTTCCCCTCTACTAATGCAATATTTAGAGGCTACATTGTAAGCAATAAAAGAAACTTGAGTTATGCAAAAATCTGTTCATTTCTATGCTATGGATGGAAGCCTACAAGCAAATGCAGTTTCCCCTAATACAATGGATTTCCTTAGTTTGTGTGTCTCAGGGTAGTTGGTGAGGTTGGAGCGGGAATTCATATGGGAGGTGGCAGTTACATTGTGTCCATAGTCCACTGTCCAATCATCAATCTTTATCTACAAGCTTCCAAACAAAATAAGCCATAACATGGAAATGAGACAGCTGAACCAAGTAAATAAAGTGTGTGTGTTCAATTAAGACCTATTTGGGTCTTGGGTGAAAGGTAAAGACACATTTATGAGAAACCACCACAAATATTAGACTTTATTTCAAGCAGAAAATAAGCATCATAAAGTAACATGGTGAACTAAAAACAATGGCTTTTAACATAACAGTTTGCAAGGGAGTGTGAATTCAATGCCACCAATATAAGCATTCTGATTGGTTGGAAATATCTGCAAATAGTGGGTAAAACTAAGGAAGGGTGAGTGATATGCAATGCCTGTGCTTAAAGGGACATTGTACACTAGATGTTTCTTTGCATACATGTTTTGTAGATGATACATTTATATAGCCCATCTGGGAGTGTTTTTGTAACAATGTATAGTTTTGCTTATTTTTTTAACAACCTTGTACTGATGTTCTTAACGAAGTCCCAAAGATCAGATGTAGACTACAGATTTCTCCTGCTCTTGTTTGTGTAATCTATCTTTTCATATGCAGGGAAGATGGACGGGGAGTTTCTGCGCTTCCATCTGTACCAGCCCCTTTCACTGGGTGACCCAGCCTAACCTCATCAACAGTGTTAAACTGGAAGTTTCTAAGTAAGTTTTTAAACGGTTTTATACAGGATGTTTAGATCAGTATCTGTGTATATTCTTCTTTATAGTAGTGCCTATTACATGCAGTTATATGAAAATTGGTGTACACTGTCCAGAACACTAAATGTATATCCTTACTTTGTCAAAAACAATATTTACATAGTAACATAGTAGATGAGGTTGAAATAGACAGAAGTTCACCGAGTTCAACCTATATAAATCTAATATACTTACAATAAAGCTCCAGTTGATCTTAAATGAATCCCATTAAAAAAGGTGACCCATTTAACATAATCAATAATATCCCTGAATTCTGTTTCTAGCCAGAAATGTATCTAAACCATTTTTAAATGTTTCTAAGGAATTGGCACTTACTACCTTCTCAGGTAATGAGTTCCACAATTTGATTGCTGTTACAGTGAAAAAATGTTTACATTGCTGGAGATTAAATCTACTTTCATCCAGCCTTAAATGGTGACCTCTTGTCACAAACTATTTTCTTGAAATAAACAGAGCTTTTGCCATCTCTGTATATGGGCCATGAAAATATTTATATAAAGTAATCATGTAACTTCACAAATGCATTTTTTCTAAAGAAAACAGATCCAGTTTGGCTAACCTCTCCCCGTAGCTTAAATTCTCCATTCTTCTTTTCAGCTTTGTAGCCCTTCTCTGAACTTATTCTAAGTATGCAATGTCTTTTTTTTTTAAAATCGGTCCCCAGAACTGCACTCCATACTCAAGGTGAGGTCTTACCAGGGATTTATATAGTGACAGAATTATGCTTTCCTCCCTTGCATCAATGCCTCTTTTAATACATGCAAGTATTTTATTAGCCTTAGAAGCCGCTGCCGTGCATTGTGTGGCCATCTTTAACTTGTTATCTATTACTACTCCCAAATCCCTTTCTTCCTCTCTTTGGCTAAATCTAGTCCCATTTAAATAATAGATTGCCTGCTTATTTTTACTTCCATAATGTAGAACCCTGCATTTTCCAGTATTAAATCTAATTTTCCATTTACCTGCCCATTCTTCTCATTTTTTTAGATCCCCTTGTAAAGCAAGTTCACCCTGCCCTGACCTAATGACCTTACACAACTCTATCATCTGCAAAAATAAAGATTTTTCTATTTAATCCTTGCTCCAAATAATTAATAAAAAATATTAAAAAGAACATTGCCCAGTACTGATCCCTGGGGGACCTCACTGATTGCCTTTGTCCAATCTGCGTATGATCCATTTACTAATACTTGTTGCTGCCTGACTTTTATCCAGTTATTTTTCCATGAGCTAACATTTTCAGCTATTCCCAGTCCCTTTAATTTTGTACATTAATCTCTCATGTGGCACTGTATCAAACGCCTTTTCAAAATCCAAGTATATCACATTAAAGGGACAGTATACACTCATTTTCATATAACTGCATGTAATAGACACTACTATAAAGAATAAGATACACAGATATTGATTTAAAAATGTACTTAAAAGCTCTCAGTTTAGCTCTGTTGAAAAAGGTAGTTGGAAAGCCCACTGCAAGTGGGAAATAAGACACTCCCCCCTACCCTTCTTTTGCATTTGAAAAGACCCTTTACACAAACAGGAGCAAGCTGCAGTAGGTATACATCAGTATTCTCATATAACTTTGGGGCTTGGTTAGGAGTCTGAAAATCAGAGCAAAGTTATTTAAAAATAATCAAAACCATTTTTTTTTTTTTAAAAACACAACTTTTTGTGCTATATAGATCTACAAAACATTTATGCAAAGAAAAAATGAGTGTATAATGTCCCTTTAACTGATTCCCCTTTATCTATATTTTTACTTACTTTTTCGTAGAATCTAATTACATTAGTTTGACATGATCTATATCTCATAAAACCATGCTGATTTGAACTCAAAATCTTGTTTACACGAACATACTCATCAATATAATCCCTTATAATCCCTTCAAGTATCTTCTCCACTATTGATGTCAGACTAAGGGTTAGATTTTTTTAAAGCCCTACGGCTGCAAGTTCTCACAAGAACTTGCTCGCCATAATTTATCAAGCAGCGGTCACCAGACCGCCGCTTCCATAACCTCTTCGCCACCTCTAAGGTGGCGAAATTCAATCTCCTCGGTCTACCCGCGCTTGATTGGCTGTGCGTGGGCAGGGGGCGGGATTGCACACGAGCGCAAAATTGCACTCGTGTGCAATGGCGAATACCTGCGGGTAATTTTGCACCGCCACAGGCGAGCTGCGGCATACAGGGGCGCGTATACACACCCCTGTCCGCCTCAGCTTTAATAAATCTAGCCCTAACTGGTCTATAACTTCCTGCCAGTCCTGGGGTACTATGCCTGAGGATAATGAGTCTTGAAAAATTAAGAATAGAGGGTTGTCTATAACAGTGCAAAATTCAAGTAAAACCCTTAGATGTATTCCATCTGGGCTTGGAGTTTTATTTTCCTTAATGTTATCCATTTTTGTTCCTCGTATCCTCTAGCGATAATCCAGTTAATGATATGGGCTTGTATATTCTAGTTTGTTTCAAAGTATCTCCCATTGGTTACTAAAGAAAAGAACAGTTTAGTACATTAGCCTGGTTTAGTACCTTCCTGTCACTGTTAATCATGCTACCCTTCCCACATTTTAATGTACCTCTATTGTCCTTCTTATATTTTTTGCCATTTATGTATTTAAAAAAACCTTTTAGGGTTTGACTTAAAATCCTTTGCAAATAATCTTTCATTTTCAATTTTGGCGAATTTGATATTTCTTAGTTTAAAATATAAAAGCTATAAAAGTAATTTAGAGCTGTTAGCTGGTTTCATTAAATATATGTGTCTTTTTATTTGTAAAACACACCAAAATATGTAAACAACAATTTTCTGTCCGGTTGGCGGCGTGTTAAGATGGCCACAGCTTTATAGAGCTCCAAGTATACTCTCTACTCTTTAGCACAATTGTGGCTACATCTTTTGCCATCCTTCTCTCCATTGGCAGTTTAGGTGCCCAGGACCTTTTGTGGATCGGGACATTTCATCTCCGGGCCACCGAGAAGTCGGATAAGAATTTTAAAGCCGTTAGGCATCTACTCTGCAACGCATCATAAAGACAAGATGGCGCATGTTATCAAGGACATTTCTGCGCTTCTCTTACCACTGTTTGATAACTTGCTATTATCATTGGAAAGCATATTGCAAGACTCTCATATCAATAGAGGACCAGAATCTGGCGCAGAAATTGTGGAGCTGGCACAGAATCTACCCGTTCTATACAGCGCCGCTGAGAACAGCGGTAAACATCAAGAACTCATAGGTATGGGCGTCCCTGAGATAGCTTTTTTTGACGCTCCCCAAGCTGAAAACCCGGCCGCAACTGAATCAAAGAATGCCCCCCAGGATTATAAGCCGGACTCGAGATATATGGGGCCAAAACAGTGTTTAACTCCTCAAGAGTACATCGGGGATTGCGCTATCATCATCAACTTGCCTACGCCCCATGAAGCCATGCTTCCTAATAGCGCTACTAAGACTATGGAAACCAAACAGAGTGCAGCTCTGTATATGGACCTTATCCAGATCACGGACCACTGCTTATCGTTGCTGAACTGTTATTGGCGAAACCTGAGTGTACCATCAGCTATGGACTTTGTCTCATTGCTTCCGAGACTGCATCAGACGTTCTTATTCTTGCACAAATTAATGTCGCTGACAGGTCTATATCCAGCAGGGCTTGCGCATCACGCATTATTACTTAAAAGAATGCCAAGCCTTCCAGAACTCTGCTTGCACATAGTCCGCATAGGGGTTGGTTAAGCTAGGTGTGCAGTCCTTTCCTGACGTGCTTATACTTTAAGACATGGTGATTTGGATAGTGTTTATATTTCTTGCGATACTAACCACTCATCTTGTGTGCTGCTTTAACACATTTATATGTTACACAATACAATCAGACTGGTGCCATTTGTAGCACACAACCTCAGAAGGTGATTCACGCTGAGCTCATGCTCCCTCACGACGGGATGCCCTACACTGACTTACAAGCACCGCCTCTGACTCTAGCTTACAGATTTTGCATAGTAATATTTGAGACACAATTAGTTTTAGGGCACCCCATTAGATTTACTTAAAATAAGAGACATTATTGGGTCACACCTAAACATCCCACATCTTATTACTGTGGTAGGTTCACTCTGCTATTGCTTGATCTTTCTTCTAAATCTCCTCATTCTACTACCACCCTCACATGCTCATCTTACACATATGAGCTAGATATGCTCAATGGTTCAGCCTCTTTTCACTTCATATAGGCCTTATAAGTGGGATAACATTCTGTTTTGTTTTTTTTTGCTTTGTTTTTTTTTGTTTTTTTTTTTGATGGAAGCATATTCTAAATCAGCCCCGTTTCTGCAAAACTGCTAACATCTTATACGTGAATCACACTTTTAACAGGTTTTTGTTGCTCTGTTTGTTCTGTGTTAAATTGTTTGTTTGTTTTTTTTTGTTTGTGATATTTTGTTTGTTTACTGTTTTATGTTATCAAAATGAGACACAATAGCCCTCCCCCCATGGCTTAGAAAAGACTTAGTATATCTACTCCTAATGCTGTAGGCATAGACAGAATTTATCTATATAGATTCAGGCTTCATTTTAGAAGCGTCATACAGAAGACATCTTAAATTGGTATATTCTTACAGGTATAATGTGTTTATCCTCATGCCTTCTAATCTTCTTACATTGCTCCTGTACTCTGCAAACCACATCAACGTATTGTAGACCTTTATGGGGGAATTAAGTGTATAACTGTATATTCCATTTACCCCACGTCTCTCTAGGATTCATTCACCCTCAAGTTGGAACAGTATCATGTTTGCTTGCACCCATCAACGCAATTTTAATTGTGGCGGCACAAATTGTCACCTCCCTAAGGTTATCTTGAATGTTTGACTGTGCGGTTTATTTTTGGCCCCAGACTTCTGGTCATACTGGGTTTTTCTATTTCATTTTCTTGCATTTTATTTTAACAAAAAATTGAGTCTCCTACATCTATTAGAAAACATAATTTCACACCATGATCCATAAGGGCTAGCTGTACCTTAATTTACCAAACTGAGGCTTCAATACATACTTAAACTTCTGCTTTGAAATATAGCCAGACGCACCTGATCACTGTAAGCAGCCTACCCATATCACACTCATACTTACCACGAATTTATTAAATCATTGCGTGCAGGCAGTGCAAAGGCAGCCACACTTTCCATACTGGGTCATTCCCCATACGTCTCTAACTGGGGTGCATTGATATTTTAGTTTAGCTTATATGGGTAGTATAGATGTCTTCCTTTGTAGTTTTGCTTTGTGTTGTTAGTTAAGATTTGTATTGTTAACATTTAAAACTAAGGAGTGCAGGTGCAATATATTAACTCTCACTGTAGGAATTATTTCATATTAAAACGAGGCGTTATTGCCAATTCTATAGAATACACTTGTACTATGCTCTATGAAAAGAATTTGCCATTACTTATTGTATCTGAGAGAAACAGTTCCACTACCGATATTGCATTGATATTTTACATGTTATACTCACTCCATGATATTATTGATGTTGCCGCGGTGACTCTGCATGTCAATGTATGTACTTGATTATTTGTACCTGTGCTTCTTTAATAAAAAAGAATTTGAAAAAAAAAAAAAAAACCCCAACAATTTTCTTCTGCAATAAGCTAGAACAGTGTTTTTCAACCAGTGTGCCGTGGCACACTAGTGTGCCGTCAGAGATCCTCAGGTGTGTCACGGCAGACTGACAACAGTGTGACATATTTTTTAAATTTTGCTTGTTTTTTACTCCCAGTGCAGGGGTAGTTTGTAAGAGGCATGGCATAACAGCACATTACATACAGTATGTGTGTGTTTGTGTGTATGTGTATATATATATGCTGTATTAGGCTACAATGTGTGATTTTTTTTAAAATTTGGGATTGTGGTGTGCTACAGGATTTTTTAATGTAAAAAAAGTGTGCCACGGCAAAAAAAAGGTTAAAAATCACTGAGCTAGAAGACATGTTTACAATAAATATGACAAAATCTCCCAATAAAATATGAAACATGGTAAGTTCCAAGATGGGCATGTAAACTGAAGATTCCACACCAAATTTCGAATCTACTTCTACATAAACTAGAGAAACTGAAATGTACTAGTATTGTTGTCAGTGTAATCAATTAATTAGTCATCCAGGAAATTGTGCAAAGGGGTCATTTTCAAAATGGGCATGCAAATACAATAATACAGGGGTTCACAATTTGTGTGGTTTTAAAGCCAATTAGGGAAATATAAATAGCAGAATTAGGCTTGAGAAGTCTGCAGGTCAGGATGTTGTTTTCCAGTTCTGATAAACAGAAGTAAATTACATGAAAAGGGAGCAAAATAATTAAATAAATAAATAAAAAGGAGACTTTATTGCAAATTTGTTTTATTTAGCCTAACTAATTGTGTGTGTGTATATATATATATATATCATCATGTTTAATGGCCCTTTAAAATGCAATGTATTTCAACCTAGGTAGATTCAGGAGTAGCAATGCACTACTGGGAGCTATCTGTTGATAGGTGGCTGCACTTTCATCCCTCTAATTGGTTTACTTTATGTGCTCAGCTAGCTCCCAAAGTGCACTGCTGCTCCTTCACCAAAGGATTCCAAGAAAATGAATCAAATTTAATTATAGAAGTAAGTTGCAAAGTTGTTTAAAAATGTATGTTCTATCTGAATCATGAAAGAAAAATATGGTTTTTATGTCTCTGTAATTACCTCTGTGCACCAGTGGCCTCTCCTTCAGCTATTTTTATTTTTATATATTTTATATGATGGGAGGCGGTAAAGCCAATCAGATGTCATAACATACACCTCATTGAAATGAATGCATTCCCCCACCCTACTTTAGCTTGTCTAGTAGATGTATGACATTTATTTAAACATGATAGACCTATATGCTTTATTCATTGCAATGACTGGAATACATTATAGTTTAAATTTACATTTACTGCACATAAATGTCAGCTACTAATAATTGCTAGTTGTTTACCGAATAATGGAAATGTTGTATTGTCAGTTCACAACTTAAGTTATTATGACAGTGATTAAAAACTAAAGTGCACATCTGCTGGAGTTATTTAGGTGTTTATGAGGCAGAAAAAAATTCAAGTGACATCATTCTAAATAATCTGTCATTGTTTTGAAACTTTTTTAACAGATCTTTGGGATTCTTGTCTTTCAGAAGGAATGCAAACAGTCCTTCTGGCTACAAGAAAAAAAAGTGATATGTTATGAAGACGACGTCATTTCTAATCTAAAAGATATCCAACAAAGAAAAACATTTAAAAGTAGAAAGTCAATGATTTCTCTCTTTATCTAGATATAGTCATCATGATGATGGTTGTTTAAAAGATTCAAAAAGGTTGAAAAGAAAGATAAAAGTATAAAACGCTAAATTTACATTGAGCTAATACAGCAGTACCATTTGTATACTTTCTGATAATGTTAACTGCCTGAGTGCAAATTCTTTATTCATGACAGCGTTACATTTTTAAATAATGTTAGATGGAACAGGAAAATATGACTTTAAAGGGAGTGAAAACACCTTGTAATTACAGGACACAGTTGTTGTGTTAAAGAATAGCATCAGCCAAGTCTAAACATTCTTAAAATAAATTAAAATCGTATTTGCTGCAATTGTTTTTCAATAGCTAAGCTCCACCCACCACTTGCTTCATTTGGAGGAGCCAATCTTGGCTTGAGTCTTGTTTGGTTTATTATTTTTTTGTAATCTTAGATTTTTTTATTTTTGATAAATATTAGATTTTTTTTTAATGTAATCTTAGGTTTCTTTTTTTTTTATTTTTACTGTAATGTTAAGTTTTTTTATTTTAATAGGAAGTTAGGATATTTTATTTTGCTAATTATTTTTTTTAGGGAGATAGTCTTTTTTTATTTTCGGTAATGGTAGTTTATTTGGGGTTAAGTTAGGGAGTTTTAGGTTAGATTGATACTTTGCGTTGTGGGGGGTTGGGGTTTTAGGGGTTAATAGTGTAATTAGGTAGTTGGAGTTGTGGGAGGTTTGCGGTTTAGGGGTTAATACTTTAATTAGCTTTTTTGCGTTGTGGGTGAATGGCGGATTAGGGGTTAATCCCTTTATCAGGTAGATTGCAAAGTGGGTGGTTAGCGGTTTAGTGGTTAATAACTGTATTAGGTAGATTGCGATGTGGGGGGTTGGCGAATTAGGGGTTAATACTTTTGTTAGTAGTTGCGATGTGGGGGGATGGTGGTTTAAAGGTTAATACACTTTATTATTACTTGCGATGTGGGGGAATGGCGGATATAGGGGTTTTGATGTATAGGGTTAATTTTTGGGAGACGGGTTAGACTTTTACGTGCGAAACAACATTTTTATGGGGGGTTTTTTACGCACCGGCAGATTATAAACTGACGGCGTCGTATATGTGATTCACCCGATGTGCAAGGTGAACTTACGGGCTGCACGGGTCTAAGCATTTGCAATGAAGCCTACGCCGTATATGTAATCTCGCCCTATGTTTCTCATCTCACAATTTCAAAGCTGCTAAAGTTTTTATTTTTCTTTCATTTTTTTGTTTAACTTTTTCACAGTTTTCTTTTCTGCATATGTTAGAGTGGACTGGTTTATATAGAGTAAAGAGGGTACATTTTTTGTCTAATTTATTGTTTCTGTATGGTTTTGAAGGCCTTTTTGAGATGCTGATATCTTTCATAGTCAAGAGATGTGACTCCACTGATTATTATGTAGCTGATCTTGCAGCTATGACAATGGCAGGTAAAATCTTTATGAATTCTGTTGTGTCAAGAGACACTTAAGTCAAAATTACTATTTCATGATTCAGGTAGACCATTTTAAGAGACTTTTTAATTTACTTTCATTATCAAATTGTGTACAGTGATTTTATATGCACACTTTGGGCTAGATTACAAGTGGTGAGCTATTTAGCACTCCTGCTTGAGTGTAAACTTCGCTAGAAGGAGGGTTTTTGTGTATTAGAATGAGGTTAGCGTGCGTATTACGAGTTGAAAGTAAAAAGTATGCTCCCGAGCAAAACCCAACACATGCTAACCAAATACCGCAACCACGTTAACTTCTTCAACCCATAGAAATCAATGGATAGTTTAGAAGAAAATCGCTTGTGCGCTAACCTAACAGGAGTTATGAATACTTCACATTCCAATGTTCTTCACTTACAGAACAATGCACTTTGTAATGTAAATACATAATTCTATATATCTATATTTACCTATATATCTATTCCTTTAGATATATAGGTATACGTATCTATTTTACACTAACAGTATCAGATATATATAGAAATATATATTTAATAATACAAATTAATTTGTCTTCTATGTGAAGAACATAGGAATGTAAAATAAATAAAATAAAAAAATGAATAAAAATAAATATTAAAAAAAATTCTTATTATCAGATAGTGTTTATATGAGTGTAACTGTGCATTTAAGTGCAGTTATGTTGTGTTTAATGCAACTTTTTTTCTTCCCCTACCCTTTACGCAAGCTCTCAAGTCGCGCTATCTAGACAAGAAAAAATCGCAATTGTGCACAAGTGAATGCATCGATTTTCAACTGGTAAAACACTCATTGTTTCCGCTGTGTGCAAAAAGCCAATAAAAACTTGATATCGATCGTGCGCAACAGTTAGTGCGCCACTCCTAATCTATCCCTTACTAAGGCACCAGCTCCTTCTGAGCATGTGCAAGAGTTCACAGTGTATACTGATTGGCTGATGACTGTCATGTGATACAGGAAGCCTGCAAATTGAAGTAAATTTTGAAATTTGTCAGAAAAAAATCTACTGCTTATTTAAAATTCACAGTAAGTGTTATTGGATTGTGTTTTTATTATGCACTTGTTGATTATGCAACTTTAGTGTATTTAATCTTTAAAGGGCCATAATAGTTGAAAAATTATATGTTCTAATTTGCTCATGCAACTAGTGCTGCTAATTGGGATTTCTGCTCAGGACCATCAGTACTCAATGGGTCCCGAGCAGTACTTCTACTGTGTGTTTAACCCCTTTAGTAGTGCAGGTTTGCTAGTCTTAAAATAACATGCTCTAAAAAATTAGAGCATGTAAGTTCTTGACTATTAAGGCACTTTTACTATGTATTTATCCTCTTTGTAAACGATAAACTCAAAGGTATATACAAGCATTAGTGCTATATGAAATATATTTATGCAGCCATTAACTTGCGGTTTACAGAAAAAATTGACTGATTGCTGGAACAAGAACAGGAGGATTTGTTTAATGCATTTCACCTAGGCAAGAAATGGGAGATGTCAAAAGCGAATTAGATAAAAAGCTTTTGAATGCCAGAATGAACACATTATTTACTATTTTATCCCTCTGTAGATTTAAAAACTGGAACCATTGTCTGTAAATATAAATCTTTGTGTAGCACAGACAAGTAAGCGCAGGCATCTCTTGACTTGATGATGTCATGTATGGAATTGTTTGAAAGTTATTTTCTACAAAGACAACAGCCACCAAAGTAAGAAAGCAACAAACTATACAGCAATCACCTGTGAAAAATATTGCTCTGCATATACCACTGAAAAGCATAAAACATGTATGATTTAATGTAGGAATTGTGTTTTGTAACTACATACCTTTTATTTATTTTTTTAAATGATTTCACTTCAAGGTATTAATTCCTTCTACTTACAGTATTGCAATAAACAAGAAAAAGCATTTTGAAGAAATTGCCAAAAAGTTCCAGCGTTTCATACATAACATGTTTTTAATGAAAGAAAACACCAGTAGGCACATCCAGTATCCCTAATTTCTCTAATGACCTGGAATCAGCTCAGGAATGTCTAAACCACTTGTGGAACTCCTAAATCTCAACCGATCACACAATTTCAATAGACATACTCCGCCCTGAACTACAAAGCTTTTTTGTGTATACATGGTCCTAGGCAAAACTTGGGAAATCTTGAGAGGTATGTATACAAGATTATATTATTTCATCAATAACAACAGTATAATTTTTATTTAACCAATAATATGAATTACATTTAATTTTGCATTTTTGAAAATATATATTTAATGTCCAAATGTTTAATTATTATTATTAGTTATTTGTAGAACGCCAACAGATTGCGCAGTGCTAAAACATTGGTCTAATATTCAACAATTATGGGAGACAAAGGAATAGAGGACCCTGACAGGAGTTTCCCTGTTGTAAATCAGCTCTCATGAAGGTGATCTACAAAGCAGCTAGGCTCCTAGGCTTACATGATAAGGGGGTTCAAGGGGATAACTAAAGGAGGAGAGGAACCAAGATAGGAAAATGCAAATTTGCATACAAAGAGAGAAGCGCTCTACCAGGAACGAACAACAACTCATCAGTTAGTTCTATGGCGATTTACCACCCAGGAGCAGCCTCTTTTAGACCAGTGTGCTTTTCACAGAGGAAAACATTCCTGTAGTATATCAGTCTGATCCCGCCAAGAAAGATCAGTCCCACCCCGAAATACCAGGCAATTCTCCTCTGAACAAGGAACATGACAACCCCAGACAATCGTTTCATCCTCCTATGGGCCTCGTCAGTGAGATGCAGCCACATTCCTCTAAGCACACTGGGCAAGGAGTCCACGTCTGGTTCCCCCCATCACCCATAGGGAGACCTCCCTAGGGTCATATTAATTTGCGTACAAAGAGCGAAGCGCTCTACCAGGAACGAACAACAGCTCATCAGCTAGTTCTATGGCGATTTACCACCCAGGAGCAGCCTCTTTTAGACCAGTGTGCTTTTCACAGAGAAAACATTTCTGGGGTTGTCATGTTCCTTGTTCAGAGGAGAATTGCCTGGTATTTCGGGGCTGGACTGAACTTAATTGGTGGGATCAGACTGATATACTTCTGGAAAGTTTTCCTTTGTGAAAAGCACACTGGTCTAAAAGAGGCTGCTTCCGGGTGGTAAATCGCCATAGAACTAGCTGATGAGCTGTTGTTCGTTCCTGGTAGAGCGCTTCTCTCTTTGTATGCAAATTAATATGACCCTGGGGAAGTCTTCCTATGAGTGATGGGGGAAACCAGACTTGGACTCCTTGTCCATTGTGCTTAGAGGAATGTGGCTGCACCTCACTGACGAGGCCCATAGGAGGCCAAAACGATCATCTGGGGTTGTCATGTTCCTTGTTCAGAGGAGAATTGCCTGGTATTTCGGGGCTGGACTGACCTCAATTGGCGGGATAAGACTGATATACTTCAGGAAAGTTTTCCTTTGTGAAAAGCAAACTGGTCTAAAAGAGGCTGCTTTCGGGTGGTAAATTGCCATAGAACTAGCTGATGAGCTCTTGTTCATTCCTGGTAGAGCACTTCTCTCTTTGTATGCATAGGAAAATGTTAGTGTATATTATATGCATCCCTGAACAGTAGAGTCTTTAAGATGTGTTTGAAAGTTTGAAAACTGGGGGAGAGTCTTGTGGAGTGAGGTAGAGAGTTCCACAAAATAGGGGCCAGTCTCAAGAAGTCTTGTAGACAAGGATGGGAGGAGGTAACAAGAGAGAAGGAGAGACAAAGGTCAGGAGCAGGGCAAAGGGGGGTGGGAGAGAGAGTATCTGGAGACTAGGCTGGAGATATAGGGTGGAGCAGTGTTATTGAGGTCTTTGAAAGTTAGAGTCAGGATTTTTTGTTTTATACCAGCCTTTGCTATATTTGCAAAGTGAGAAAATAAGAGATGGGAACCTGTCCAATAGCTGCATAACAGCTTCGACTCTTTCATTACAAGGCTGGCCTTAAGAAATTCGCTATAAGCAAAGCAAAAAGAATTCAGTCGCACAGGGGCTTGCTGAGCTCTATGACTGTACTGCTAAAAATCACGGGGAAGATTTATTAGAAGATGATTTCCTGGAGGAACAATTGCTTTGCCCATATAAAATATACATTGAGGACCAGTGTCAAACATTACCTTGTGTATATGTTGATGGTTATTCTTACCATGCCACTATTTATAATGAGCACAGATTAGTCGCTGTTATTGGTAAAGCTTGGGCAAATGGATTCCCAAAGATTTCTGTAGGATTCAACATTGGACCAAGACCCAGTCAAGCTGCAGAACTAACTGCTGTTCTAAAAACCATTGAGATGGCTATTGAACAAGGTATTCATGAATTTGTGATAATTAATTACTCAAATTATGTGCGTGACAGTTTTGTTAAATACCTGCCAACATGAAAAAGAAATGGCATGCAGAAAACTAACAACAAACTAGTCAAACATGGTAAGTTGTTCTGCAAGACTGATAAATGAGTGGTTTCCAATGGGTTAACCATACACTGGAAAAAGACCAAGGGTCATTCCAGAATTCAAGATCCTGATAAGGAAGGCAATGATCTTGCAGATTCATTAGCCAAACAAGGAGCTATAACTGGAGAGCGCCTCAATATTGACCACTTAATGGGTGCTATTCATGTAGAGACCATTACCAGAAAACAGGCTAAACAACAAAATGAGCCTAACCTGGTACAATGGATTCAGGATTCTCCTAGTGAGGACCTGATCACAAGTCAAAGAGAAGACCCCATCATAGGTATTTTCTAAGAATATATAGAAAATACTGAAAACAACCCCATCTCAAAAGAGGACTCTATTGGTAAGGAAGATCTTAGGATCTTAATGAAGTCCAAATCACAATTCAGATTACAGGATAGTTTGTTAATTAGAACCTCCAAAACAGGTATCCAACAATGGGTGGTACCTACCCAATTCAGAGGTCTCATGCTTCAACATGCCCATGATGCTTCCACATCTAGTCATTGTGGTGCCAAATTAACATATGAGATATGATGTGACTATGCCTTTTGGCCGCATATGTTGAAGGATGTTCAAACCTACTGTCAAGGCTGTTTAATCTGTCCACAGTTCCAACCCACTGCGCCAATGCATAGAGCTCCATTGCAGAAAAGGGGGATGGTAATGCCATGGTCAGATATACAAATTGATTTTATTGGTACAGTAAATAGGTCATCAAGAGGTAACAGATACATGTTGACAGTAACAGGTCTATTCACCAAATGGGTGCACCTATTAATAGTGTTGAAACATGCACAGCATTGCTCATCAACCACATGTTTTCCAGATTTGGTTTACCCCAGAGAATCGAATCCAAACGAGGGACCACTTCACTAGCGAAGTGATGACAAAAATGTGGAAAATACTAGTAATTAAAAGAAAGCTCCATATAGCATATAGAGCTGCCTCTAGTGGTGGTGTAGAGTGTTACAACCAGTCCATTGTTAAAATACTCAAAAAGTTTGTGAGTGAAACAGGTAAGGACTGGAATGTAAAATTACCTCTTGTCCTAATGGCATTAAGAACAACACCAAGTAGTGCTACTAAGATGTCACCTTTTGAATTGATGACTGGTAGAAGAATGGTTCTACCTCAACATTTTCTGTACCGTACATCAGACCAGAACTTAATAAATGCTGCTACTACCCATCAATATGTGGAAAACTTAAGGAAGCATCTGCAATATTCTTTTGCATTTGCTCAAAGAAACATAGAGAAGGCCGCAGCTGCTGCTAAAACTTATTATGACTTCAAGACTTCCAAAAAGGAATATGAAATCAATGATAACGTTTATCTTTATAACTTTGGAAGAGATCAAGTCAAGGCGAGGAAGTTTCTTCCCTCATGGAAAGGTCCTTTTGTCATTACTGACAAAATATCTCCAGTTGCCTATAAAATTAGGATCCCTAATAATGATACTTTTATGGATAAATGGGTCCATAGTTTACTATATTAGATAAGTGTCTGCTGTATTGAGTGGGTAGCTGTATTGGTGAATTTAAAATGTTTCACTGAGTCGGAATAAAACTGCTTCATAACTACTGTTTCCGGCGAGCCTGAACAGGTTGAGATCTGTGCATATCCTAAAATGGATAATTAAGTAAAAAATAGTTTGCATAAAATAATTGTTTAAAAATTATTTGGGAAGTATTTTAAAATAATTTTCAAAAATAAGCAAAAATTCTTAAAATAGCCATGCGGTCTCTACACTGTGCTCCACCCCTCTTATCAGTGTTTAGACACAGGCTTTGTATTTCAACTTAGTTCACAGCTTCTATGCATACCCATCAAATAATCCCTATTCATTTGTGTATTTTACCAAAATAACAATGGATATAGCTACAGCCATAAAAGGAATTGTGTAGGGGAAGTTAGAGCTGTACAATTCAGCAACTTAAAAGAAAGGGTTAATGGCGAGGCTCTGCAGTTTAAATTTGCAGGTAAAGTAATTAATGTACATATTATTATATTTTGTCTCTATCTCAACTTGTTTTATGTCCCTTTAAGGTGAGGCCTAACAAGTGATATGTAAAGCGGCACAAGAACCTTACTTTTTCTTCTGATGATACTACTTCCTATACAGGCAAACATTCTACTGGCCTTTCTTTATGTACTACTACAATGTTTACCAAATTTCAAATAATCCAAAACTATAATCCCTCAAATACAGAGGTCAAGTCATACTAAATAGGTGTGGGAACTCACCAAGACTTCCACCCCCTCACAATTAATATTGTTTTTTTTTTTAATGGTTTTTATTGAGGTTAAATTCGAGGCATACAAAGCAATGTAAAGCTGACAATGCTAAGAGTACATACAATGAGAGAATGGATATCTTGAACAAGAGAAGAAAAAAAGATAAGAAAACAACGTTAGTACAATAATTCTCAATATTTAATTGCTAATTAATAAATCTAAAGGAGAGACAGCATTTAGCCTGTATGCCATCAATACGGTTGACCTTCTATAATGATCATGGGGTCACTTGTGGACCTTCTCTATATAGTATTTGTTTTAGCAGAAGGTGTTCTAATACTAAGGAGACCGCTTATGGATCTCTAATGATTTAACCTCAGTTTTAATATGTAAGAGAAACTGTCGCCTAGATTTAGAGTTCTGCGGCCAAAGGGGTGCGTTAGCTACGCGTGCTTTTTTTCCCCCGCACCTTTTAAATACTGCTGGTATTTAGAGTTCACAGAATGGCTGGGTTTTCAGTGCGTTAGGCTCCAAAAAGGGAGCGTAGAGCATAATTTAACGCCACTGCAACTCTCGATACCAGCGGTGCTTACGGACGCGGCCAGCTTCAAAAACGTGCTCGTGCATGATTCCCCCATAGAAAACAATGGGGCAGTTTGAGCTGAAAAAAAACCTAACACCTGCAAAAAAGTCGCGTTCAGCTCCTAACGCAGCCCCATTGTTTCCTATGGGGAAACACTTCCTACGTCTGCACCTAACACTCTAACATGTACCCCGAGTCTAAACACCCCTAACCTTACACTTATTAACCCCTATTCTGCCGCCCCCGCTATCGCTGACACCTGCATATTATTATTAACCCCTAATCTGCCGCTCCGTAAACCGCCGCTACCTACATTATCCCTATGTACCCCTAATCTGCTGCCCCTAACACCGCCGACCCCTATATTATATTTATTAACCCCTAATCTGCCCCCCACAACGTCGCCTCCACCTGCCTACACTTATTAACCCCTAATCTGCCGAGCGGACTGCACCGATACTATAATAAAGTTATTAACCCCTAATCCGCCTCACTCCCGCCTCAATAACCCTATAATAAATAGTATTAACCCCTAATCTGCCCTCCCTAACATCGTTGACACCTAACTTCAAGTATTAACCCCTAATCTGCCGATCGGAGCTCACCGCTACTGTAATAAATGGATTAACCCCTAAAGCTAAGTCTAACCCTAACACTAACACCCCCCTAAGTTAAATATAATTTTTATCTAACGAAATAAATTAACTCTTATTAAATAAATTATTCCTATTTAAAGCTAAATACCTGTAAAATAAATCTTAATGTAGCTACAATATAAATAATAATTATATTGTAGCTATTTTAGGGTTTATATTTATTTTACAGGCAACTTTGTATTTATTTTAACCAGGTACAATAGCTATTAAATAGTTAATAACTATTTAATAGCTAAAATAGTTAAAATAATTACAAAATTACATGTAAAATAAATCCTTATCTAAGTTACAATTAAACCTAACACTACACTATCAATAAATTAATTAAATACAATACCTACAATTATCTATAATTAAACCTAACACTACACTATCAATAAATTAATTAAATAAAATACCTACAATTATCTACAATTAAACCTAACACTACACTATCAATAAATTAATTAAATACAATACCTACAAATAAATACAATTAAATAAACTAACTAAAGTACAAAAAATAAAAAAGAACTAAGTTACAAAAAATAAAAAAATATTTACAAACATAAGAAAAATATTACAACAATTTTAAACTAATTACACCTACTCTAAGCCCCCTAATAAAATAACAAAGACCCCCAAAATAAAAAAATGCCCTACCCTATTCTAAATTAAAAAAGTTCAAAGCTCTTTTACCTTACCAGCCCTGAAAAGGGCCATTTGCGGGGCATGCCCCAAAGAATTCAGCTCTTTTGCCTGTAAAAAAAAACATACAATACCCCCCCCTAACATTACAACCCACCACCCACATACCCCTAATCTAACCCAAACCCCCCTTAAATATACCTAACACTAAGCCCCTGAAGATCTCCCTACCTTGTCTTCACCTCACCGGGTCCCGATCTGTCCAGAAGAGGGTCCAAAGTGTTGATCCAAGCCCAAGCGGGGGGCTGAAGAGTGACGTCCATCCTCCGGCTGAAGTCTGGATCCAAGCGGCGGCTGAAGAAATCCATCATCGGGCTGAAGTCGAAAGTCCATCATCGGGATGAAGTCTTCTATCAAGCCGCATCTTCAATCTTCTTTGTTCCGGAGCGGAGCGGAGCCATCTTCTTCCCAGCCGACACGGATCCAACCTCTTCAAGCGACGCCTACTAGCCGAATGACGGTTCCTTTAAATGACGTCATCCAAGATGGCGTCCCTCGAATTCCGATTGGCTGTTAGGATTCTATCAGCCAATCGGAATTAAGGTAGGAAAATTCTGATTGGCTGATGGAATCAACCAATCAGAATCAAGTTCAATCCGATAGGCTGATCCAATCAGCCAATCAGATTGAGCTCGCATTCTATTGGCTGTTCCGATCAGCCAATAGAATGTGAGCTCAATCTGATTGGCTGATCCAATCAGCCAATCGGATTGAACTTGATTCTGATTGGCTGATTCCATCAGCCAATCAGAATTTTCCTACCTTAATTCCGATTGACTGATAGAATCCTATCAGCCAATCGGAATTCGAGGGATGCCATCTTGGATGACGTCATTTAAAGGAACCATCATTCGGCTAGTAGGCGTCGGTTGAAGAGGATGTTCCGCGTCGGCTTGGAAGAAGATGGCTCCGCTCCGCTCCGGAAGAAAGAAGATTGAAGATGCGGCTTGATAGAAGACTTCATCCCGATGATGGACTTCCGACTTCAGCCCGATGATGGAGTTCTTCAGCCGCCGCTTGGATCCAGACTTCAGCCCGAGGATGGACGTCACTCTTCAGCCCCCCGCTTGGGCTTGGATCAACACTTCGGACCCTCTTCTGGACAGATCGGGCCCCGGTGAGGTGAAGACAAGGTAGGGAGATCTTCAGGGGCTTAGTGTTAGGTTTATTTAAGGGGGTTTGGGTTAGATTAGGGGTATGTGGGTGGTGGGTTGTAATGTTGGGGGGGGGGTATTGTATGTGTTTTTTTTTACAGGCAAAAGAGCTTAATTCTTTGGGGCATGCCCCGCAAATGGCCCTTTTCAGGGCTGGTAAGGTAAAAGAGCTTTGAACTTTTTTATTTTAGAATAGGGTAGGGCATTTTTTATTTTGGGGGGCTTTGTTATTTTATTAGGGGGCTTAGAGTAGGTGTAATTAGTTTAAAATTGTTGTAATATTTTTCTAATGTTTGTAAATATTTTTTTATTTTTTGTAACTTAGTTCTTTTTTATTTTTTGTACTTTAGTTAGTTTATTTAATTGTATTTATTTGTAGGTATTGTATTTAATTAATTTATTGATAGTGTAGTGTTAGGTTTAATTGTAGATAATTGTAGGTATTTTATTTAATTAATTTATTGATAGTGTAGTGTTAGGTTTAATTATAGATAATTGTAGGTATTGTATTTAATTAATTTATTGATAGTGTAGTGTTAGGTTTAATTGTAACTTAGATTAGGATTTATTTTACATGTAATTTTGTAATTATTTTAACTATTTTAGCTATTAAATAGTTATTAACTATTTAATAGCTATTGTACCTGGTTAAAATAAATACAAAGTTGCCTGTAAAATAAATATAAACCCTAAAATAGCTACAATATAATTATTATTTATATTGTAGCTACATTAAGATTTATTTTACAGGTAAGTATTTAGCTTTAAATAGGAATCATTTATTTAATAAGAGTTAATTTATTTCGTTAGAATAAAATTATATTTAACTTAGGGGGGTGTTAGGGTTAGGGTTAGACTAAAAATTTATTAGAGTAGCGGTGAGCTCCGATCGGCAGATTAGGGGTTAATACTTGAAGTTAGGTGTCGGCGATGTTAGGGAGGGCAGATTAGGGGTAAATACTATTTATTATAGGGTTATTGAGGCGGGAGTGAGGCGGATTAGGGGTTAATAACTTTATTATAGTAGCGGTGCGGTCCGCTCGGCAGATTAGGGGTTAATAAGTGTAGGCAGGTGGAGGCGACGGTGAGGGGGGCAGATTAGGGGTTAATAAATATAATATGGGGGTCGGCGGTGTTAGGGGCAGCAGATTAGGGGTTCATAGGGATAATGTAGGTGGTAGCGGCGTGCGGTCGGCAGATTAGGGGTTAAAAAAATTTAATAGAGTGGCGGCAATGTGGGGGGACCTCGGTTTAGGGGTACATAGGTAGTTTATGGGTGTTAGTGTACTTTAGAGCACAGTAGTTAAGAGCTTTATAAACCGGTGTTAGCCCAGAAAGCTCTTAACTACTGACTTTTTTCTGCGGCTGGAGTTTTGTCGTTAGATTTCTAACGCTCACTTCAGCCACAACTCTAAATACCAGCGTTAGAAAGATCCCATTGAAAAGATAGGATACGCAATTGACGTAAGGGGATCTGCGGTATGGAAAAGTCGCGGCTGGAAAGTGAGCCTTAGACCCTTTCCTGACTGACTCCAAATACCAGCGGTAGCCCAAAACCAGCGTTAGGAGCCTCTAACGCTGGTTTTGACGGCTACCGCCCAACTCTAAATCTAGCCGTGTGTGATTAGGCTAATAAACTTATCAACCTATGATTCAAATAAACTTTGTGAGATAGTCCAATGACTATGTGTATGTATTCTTAAACATAGGTCTATTAGCTATGTGCATGTATTTTAAAGTATAATTTCTTGGGCCACTCACTGTGTTATTTAATTATCAGGGGAAGCAGTCAATGAAGCTAAAGACACTTCTGAACTCTCCATTTGTAACAGTTAAGTACCGTCACTCTTTTAGTCCTAAGGAGTATAAGCGATCTGTGTAAGATATAACCAGTGGATTTTTAAAGTTGTATACATTATAAAGTTAAGCAAACAATATGTTAGGAGAGTTACTTATATTGCTAAGTATGGAAAGATTTCTTCAAGAAGTATCATAGGAGGTAAATGAAGTGATTATTCCACATTATGTGGCCAAAATAGCACTTTTTCAAATACATAGACGTCTAGGGTTTTCTAACATCCTACCATAGAGCATACACTCTTTTCAGTCATGGCAGCAATCATTCTAAAAATGTAGGTTTAAGTGATGTAGCAAAGCAAGATCACACATAGCAATACTTAACTTAGAAGTACATGCTAATATTAAATCATAGATCTCCATGTACCAAAAATGAACTAAATTGATTACGTGCTGAACCTACAAAGGTACATAAAGTGATAAGTGGGTCTGTGATCACATAAACATTGTATGCATAAGGAACTGTAAATAAGAACTTGAGTAAACATTAATGTATTAGTTCTTAAATTAAGCTAGATATGTAAAAATAGAATAAACCTAAGTACCACTTTAGGATAAGCAGATTTAGAAGTTAGCGATTAGAGGATAAACAGTGATGTCCTAAAATAAAGATAAGCTTTAAGACTTGCCTTGTAGTAAATACATCTAAACTAAGTAGGCTGTTACACATCCTATAAGCACAGACCAGGGTTGTGCAGAGGTACGACTTTGGAAAGAAAAATGGAATGTGTAGGAGTCTTTTATAGTGAGTCTCAGATTTACCCCACACCGGTTCTTATTAAGGTACAGTAGCTCCCTGATATACAGGGTTGATCACCGGGTTCCCAGGGAAGTAGCGGCAGTTCCATATACAGCAGGAGACTTTGGGAAGCATAAGGATCGCTGAGGTGTATTCTTTTTGCGACCGTATCGCTTCCTGGGTTTGGGGTGAATTTAGAACAAGAGGTGCTTCTCTCGAGAATGTGCATAGTCCTTAGACGAGACCTGTGTTGTGCTAAGGATCAGGGAGAACTTCAAAGTCGCTTCTGAGTCAGATGATCGGCCAACTCCAGCTTCAGGGTAAGAGATCTTATAGAGCTGAATCACGGCAATATTAGGCTCAATTCCCTCACTTGTTTTGCTAGTCAGGCGGTTGGAGTTAAGCTTCTCAGGGGTGTCCGCTGACTCTGTGTGCTTTAACTCCCCGCTGCCAATCTCCAGTGAGGAAACTTCTTCTCATGTAGTTGGGTAATCATCTGAATCAGTCACCGAGCCCTTTAAGTCAGAGCACAATGTTTCGGTCTCTTGTATACTGGCTAGCAATATCTTGTCCGGTTGGTGCGGAGGAGGGGAGAGGATTACCACCTTTCTTTCCTCCAGTCTCTGGGCATGCTCCTGTAGCATCGCTTTTAGTTGCGTAATAAAAAAGATATCCTCCATTTTTAGTGAGTGTTTTTGCATGTAGGAGACAGTGTAGGGGTACTTTATGTTTAAAGGACCAGTAAACATAGTAGATTTGCATAATCAACAAATGCAAGATAACAATACAATAGCATTTACTCTGAATTTCAAATGAGTAGTAGATTCTTTTATAACACATTTCAAAGTTATGTATATTTCCACTCCCCCCGTACCATGTGATAGCAATCAGCCAATCACAAATGCATATACGTATAGTCTGTGAGTTCTTGCACATGCTCGGTAGGAGCTGGTGACTCAAAATGTGTAAATATAAAAGACTGTGCACATTTTTATTAATGGAAGTAAATTGGAAAGTTGTTTGAAATTACATGCTGTATCTGAATCATGAAAATTTAATAAAACCCGAGTGTCCCTTTAACCTCAATTTACTGCACCTATCTAGACCTCTTAGATAAAGAGCTGCACACTCAAGGCACAGCTAGTTTGGGGACGGTGTTAAGGCTTCAGGTATAGGGGAAGGCTTCAAAATTAGAAGTCCGGTACTGAGGGCTATTAAGCCACGTCGCGATCCAAAACCCTATATATCTCAGATCAGGACACCAACAGATAAGCTTCTCCACTATTTTGAGTAGACTATTTCCACTTTTGCTTCACAGAATTAATGAATTTTAGAGAGAGCATTAAAATGGTCGCCGCCCGGAAGTCCCCCAATTAATATTGTTTTATACACACACGCAAACACTTACACACACACTGTATTTACATGTATATAAGCTATAGACTCTGTTTTATGAGAGCAAATTAAACCAATGAAGGGCTGAATTGTTGCCTTTGGGCCAGAGGATGGGCACCCATGATTATATTTTTACATGGTAGGGTTGAAATTCTTATTTGTAATTTAGGATTCAAACTGATATTGAATACAGAGAAGCCAGACACACACTTTTTAAAACACATGAAGGGGCATTTGCTTATAGATGATGTTGAAAAATCCCAAAAATTTTTTTAGGAGATTTTACTCCCTGTCTCTCAGGATGTATAAGGCTATTTAATGTAAACATCTGATATCATGATCTTGATAAGGTTTGTGTTTGCACTCGCTCTGCAGTAAAAACAATGATTATGTGATTTAAAGTAAAGTTATTGTCACAAGAAGTCTGAGTGTACTTATCTTTTACCATTAACACATATACAAAGTAAATGTGAAGCAAGTAACACTGGCAGAATAAGCAGGAGGCATGAGGGCACAGTGACACTGAAAGCAAAACTGGTCATCTTGCACTTTGGGATGAAATTGGTAAGGTTGAATCTGCAGCAAATACATTATCTTGCACATGTCAGTATACTGCAGATAATCTGGCCCACTGGCCATAAATTGATAGACATACAGACATTAACATAAATAAACAGACTGCACATACTATTGGTTTTCTAAAATAAAGTAATTGGGCTTATCTATCTTACTAGATGTTTCACAAACACCTTTAATTCCAATGATACATATCTTACGAACATTAGGACTAAGAGGTATTATTATTATTATCAGAATCACATTTCTTCTGAATTTAGAAAGAAGATACTCTTTGTCTATGAGGTCTAACTCTTTCTTTTAACAATTTGTTTAGATAACCCCTCACATTTAAATGAACTGAAAGTTTATTGGCATGAAGATTATATTTTTTTATCATCACAACACCTTTATGTTGATACTAGAAAATCTCTATAAGCTGACATAACGTGCAGAAGTTTTTTTTTTTATATATATTTGGTGTTTTATTGTGGTTCATAAAAGTTCTATATAAATTCAGCAGCCAAATTACATGTCAGGTATTTGATAGAGTTTTCTGCTATTTTAACCAAATCAACATGCTCGTCCAGGCATGTGTGTCATCACTACCTAAAACAACAAGCCTATAAAATACCATTTAAGTTGGATTTGAATTTCTCTTCTTAGAACTATGTCACATTGCTGAACATAACCACTAGCAACATACTTGGCTAGTTGTTCATAGAGACTGTTAGACTGTTACAGAACTGCAGAAATAAATGGATTATAAACAAGAAATATTATATTTTGCATTAGAAAATAACACAGAGATCTAGATGTTTATGACAGATAAGAACCATTTATTCCATCTGTTCTGGATTTTAACTGGATTTTTACTAGCTGGTTTTAAGTCTAAAATCATAACTTGGTACTTTTTTTTTTACACGTAATAATACCAAGAATTATTGACACACATTTTTTTTCTATCTCTTCGGGGAAGTTGTTTGTGAACTTATCTTTGAATTAAAGTCGATTATTTTCTTTTTTACATCTATATTGGGGCAAATAAAATGTATTAAAATTTTCCTGAACTGAATAAAATTAATACTTGTTTTTATGCTTGAATGGTATGCCATTTTCCAAATAATAGAGCTGTGGGAGTTTCCCATCAAGCATAAAGCTACGTTTTGCAAAAAATGCATTAAATTTTAATTTTAAACAATTTTAAACGATTTATCTTTTTTTTTTAGGCAGAAAAATATTTTTAGCATGTTTAGATTTTGGAATTAAAAATTAAATATTCAAATTTAAAATTCAAATATTAAATGTGAATATTTCCAGTAGTGATTCTTTGGTAGTGCAAAACCACCCCAAATATTTTAGGTTTTACCCCCACTGTGCTGAGGAAGAGGAAGCATAGCCTCTCCCCACCACTGTTTTTACATCTAGCCAAGCCCCTGGAACACATGTGATTCTGCCTATATGACTTTATTCCTCAGATAGCATAAGTATTTGCCATCCTATTAATCAGTTGTCGGAAATGCCACTAATAATTTCCTAAAGGTTTAAAATGAAGTCTGTGAGACATTTGATCATTTTAATAATCAAATGTGACATTGAATAAAAGGCAAAGTCAAATATTGAAAGAAAATATTTATGAAATTAATATGTAATGTTTAGAAGAAGAAAGTGTTCAACATCTACAGTATACATTTTACCTTGTGTTGAAACATTCACCCATCCCTAGGTATGTGTCAGCTTTAGTTAGTGAGATCCAACCCTCAACATTAGGACTTTAGAGGTTTGAGAGATAGGGGGAAGGTAAACAAGGAACTTGTGAATGTATCCCCTTGTGAAACACTAGCATAGATTCACTTGCAACCCTCTCTAGCCTCTTCAAGCTTTCTTTTCTTATCTGATATTCCAATTCACTATGCAACGAGGGTTATAAGTGAATCTACCCCACTGTGTAAAAGTAAAATCAAAAGCAAATACTAGAAATAGTTGTATTTCTTTAAAATGTAATTGACCTTTCTAGGGAGTCAAATTATCTATAAAATATCTAGATGAAGATCCAACCTTTTCAAATGCATTACAATATAAGTAAAAAAACAATAAACCCATAAAGCTACTGACCCCCCCCCCCAAGATTTTTTTTATTTATTTATTTTATTTTACCACAAAATAAAGTTTGAAGCAATTCCAGTTCACAAAAAACAAAAAAAACAAAAAACATTTTGTGTGTAAATTTTCAACACCTTGGCACTGGGAATGGTTTCCACATATTTTGCAAAAAATAAAAAGAAAATAGACATTTGACCTTTTGAAAACCCATTTAGCCTGTTTCATACAACATATATTGTCATTTCAGAACATTCAAAGTTCAACTCTCCCTTATGTTCCACAAAATAGTTATCATCTACATCCAATTGTGTCCTATAACATCAGGGGCGTAATTTAAAATAATTGGGAAAAATAATTTTCCTAGGAAAATCCTGTCAGACTATTGTAGGTGACTTTTGGGCTATGTTACTAAAGTGATAGACCAGGGTTGGGCAATAGATGTTGCTTATCTAGAAAAGCATTTGATACTGTCCCACACAACAAAGTCATAAACTGCATTACCTTGGAATAGATTTAATGGCTAAAATTATAATTTCCATGTGAAAACATATCACAGCTCTGCAGATTGTTTTACATAATGCCCAATGTTATGCCAATCCATAACAAAAGCTGTCATTTAAATTAGAAACCAATAAGACAGTAAAGTCTAGTTAAACACTGCAGGGTTTTCAAAGGCCTTTTAATAGACTTGCACAAAAGTAAAAGATATTTGGGCAAAGCAAAAAATAATAATAAAAATAATATATACTGTATATGTGTGTGTGTACATATCTATTTATATGTGTATTTATGTATTTACAGACATATTTACAAATAAATTCATGTGTATACATATATAAACATACATATAAATGCATTGGAGCCCTTTGCAGTCAAGTAGCTGAAAACATGTAAATGCATATATTGATATATTGATATATATGCAATATTCATATTTAATAAACTGTTTAACTATGTATTTAAGGGGATATGTTATATATATATATATATATATATATATATATATATATATATATATATATATATATATATATATATAGCTATAGAATATATGTTTTACCAAAAAAACATCAGATATTTATAGAAATATGTGTTTAAGAATAAATAGAATGTATTCTTCTATGTGAAGAACATTGGAATGTTAAATATTAACATTTCACGTCAGGTTTGTGAACTTGACAAAACACGATCAGGTTTGCGCGCAAATATGGGTGTTAGGTTTTTTCCACTTTTTGCACTCCATTGAAGTCAATGGGGGATTACGTTAACAAGGTTGCGATATTCCAAGTTTTGTGTGAAAACTTTTAACTTTCAACTTGCAATATGAGCAAAGAGCCTCCATCTAGCTAATTAATGAGTGAGTGGGAACAGAAAAATAGCACTCCACTCATAATCTAACCTTTTATGGGGAATAAAGTTTTGAGTTTAATGTCCCTTTACATTTCAATAAAAGGGATCAAAATTAGTAATGAAACTATATTACAATGTTGTTTTACTATGCATAATTAAACATTTTATGTTACAATCTCAACGTGTTTTATGTGTTTTTTGTCCCTCTAAGAATATATAGGAAACATACAGAAGGTGGATCATTGGACATCCTTCAACATTAAAACACCTTATACAAAAGACAAGGTACCTTAATTCTGTGTCAAATATTCATTATTTATGTAAATGATGAGATACAGAGGAAAAATCATAAGTAAAATGTTCCCTTGACTAAATGACTTTGCATTTTAAAAATGCTGAAAGTCAGTTTTTGTGAACGAGACGCTATTTTTCTAAACAGAATCACTTATCAATTATGTTTCTCTTTCAGACAGAGGACCATTTTAAGATCGAAAATAGGACACTGGCTTTGCATGGGATACTTGCGAATTACCCAAAGAAAAGAGAGAAATAATGGCAGACGAACATTTCCCACATAAATGTAAAGAAATATAAATAGCCCTGACGTCAGGGATGAGATTTATGGGTTGTTGTCAGAAAAGCGGCAGTAAAAGCTGGTTGTAAAATACTTTCACTAGAAATTCTTGTCATGCTTTTTCCTTTACAAGGTTCCTAGTTATTTTTTTTTTCTCTGTGGCTTGGTTTTATCAGTACATTTCCCTGTTATAGGTAATTCTTTATATTTAGGATGGGATTTCTTACCTATAGAAAAATCATTTTCAGTCAAATTATGTTGTAAAATAAAGAGCAGTTAAAAACACCAAAAAGAACTTTCAAACAGAACCACCAAAAAGAAAAATAAACCTGCACATACTCACATATATCAGTACATTGGCCATGATGTTAACAAGGGAACATCTGCTCAATGCCATAAAAAATGTCCTTTATCCATGCCCAAACCTTTTCAAGTCAACAGTTTTGAAGATATGAGGATACAATTGTAAAGATAACAAGGAGGATATGCCTGACGCCACTTTTTTTAAGGGAATGTTCTTCAAAGAAATAGAAAACACTTCTTGTCTTTTATCTTAATTTTACTGCCAACCAGTAACTCACCAAATGTATTGAAAACATATTTACTTATTAATTATTTTAATAGGTGAATCCCACTAGTGGTTCAAATGCATTTTGTGTGGGTTTTTTATTTTTTGTGTGACAATTCCACCATACAAAGTAGAAGGTAATAGATGTAAAAAAAGCATTATGTAAAATTCTAAGGCCAGGGAATATAGTGTTTTGCATACCTACTTATATAATGATATGAGGTAAAGTATTAAGGTTTCAAAAGCAATAAACAAAAATATTTTAATTATTTTCAATGGGGTAAGCTCAGGGCCAGCTCTGTAATGAGTCCTAGGCAACACTTAAAGTGTTGGTAAACTTGACATGTTTTAAAATCAGGTCCAGAATCTAAGCAATATTTTAGAGGGACTTTAATTGACCACTTTCAATGAACATGTACTGTAACTTACTTTTTAATCTATCTGTGCCATTCTAATACCCTGCGCTCCAGCCGCCTACTTCAAAACTTTTGTGTGCTAACGGTTTGAACTGTTCATCAATCATCGCTCTAGCTACAAAAAAAGTGCCGTAGAGCTAAATTGGAGAACAGTTCAAACTGTTACCTCACAAAAAATGAGTTTTGAAGTGGGAGGCCAGAACGCAGGGTATTAGAATGTCATGGCTAGATTAAAAAGTAAGTTACAGTGCATCTTTATTAGAAGTGATCAATTAAAGTTCATCTAAAATATAACTTAGATTCCGGACCGGATTTAAAAAAACTTTTCAAGTATACCATCACTTTAACAGGGGCAGCATATGGGGATAATATGGTTGCTTTAAATAATCTAAAAGTGCCTAAGTCACTTGTACATATCTATATATCTATTTTGTCTTTAGGAAGCAGTGCAATGATTGGGTTTAGACAGTAGAGCAAAGAGAGTGGAGGATGTAATTGTATTCTCAGAACAAAGACAGCACTTTATCGGTGCAATTCTCTGTTTCAGGTGAGGTGGTATTTTCATTGACCAATGAAAAGCTGGGGAAAAAAAGATTTACCTTTAAGCCCAGGGCATAATAATAGACTTAGTCCTGGTGTAAAATTTTGAGGCATGTCCCTTTTCAGTGCTTACCACAAAACTTTAAACCTTTAAATTCAGATATATGATTAACATTGTAATCTTTTTAAGGAAGGAGCTTCCTGGTCGTGTCAATTTAAATAGTCTAATTGTAATGAATGATATACCCTATGATCATTCACTCAGCACTGTGGAATACAGTGGCTAGTTACAATGAAATGCTAAAAATTTTCTAGACATATTTATATTCACATGTACAGTATATGTATGTATCATCTAGACCAAGGGTAGTTGCCCCAGCTATATTTTCACATATTTTCAAGAAAAGCTATGAGTTACACATGTTGCAGGGTGTGCAGTGAGGAGCTTCAACAGTGTTGTCCAGCAGTGCTATTACTGTTCTCTCTAAGGTGTGCACATGCACACCTTTTTTAAGAGAGCACACTTGTATTTTGAATATGCACACAGTCAGAACATTTTTTTTAAAACTACAAATATTTTTTGGTAAAGGTGGAGTTTAGCTTCTCAAATTCCAGAACCCGGTTGGAAGGTACTACATACCGCCGTGGGGGGTTCCCAGTGGTGGTTGCGGCACCCGGAAACGATATTGGAACAGAGAAATCTGTTCCAATACCTGCCCCGGGGAGCCATAACCTCAGCTGGGGACCTTTCCATGGTTCCCCCCTCACATTACCTTTCTGAAGTAATTCCCACGGTAAAGTGTACGTTTCTGAAGTAATTTCTACAGTAAAAATATAACATGTTTATGTAAATGTGGAGTCGCTCTTTTCCAATATCGTTCCTGGGTGTGACAATATCGTTCCCAGATGCCTCAACCGCCGCTGGGAGCCTATCCATGCCCCCCCCCCCAAGGTGGGATGTGGTAACTTCCAACCCATTTTGGGAAGCTAAATTCCACCTTTACCTTTTTTTTTTATGATGGTTGTTAACTGGCCTGCTGAGCTAAGCAGCGCTAGTCAGGAGGCGGGAAATATATATATATTAAATTATATGTGGTTGGCTGGCTTTCGTAGCTACCCAGCATTAGTTACAGCAGTCAGAAGATGCGAAATACAAAAAACATTTTCCCGCCCTTGTGTCTGCACAGTCTGTGGCATGGCATCAGAGTCGGAGCATGTCATTGGCAAGGTAAGCAGTTATCACCTTATGGCAATCAAAGTTTATATAAAGCGGTTGTTATACCATTTTTGTTTTCTGAAAAGGTCAAGTTCTATCATTTGCTTTGCAAGCTGCAGACTAGGGTCATATGAAAGTATTGTAAAATACAGTAACTCGATCTCACATTATAATGATCTTGAAATTGAATCTACAGTTACTAGTTTTGCGCTGGAAGAAATGTGGAAAACAAGAAAGGACTTATAGAACAGAGGTCCTCTACACTCTGTCAAGGACAAAATGACTGAAAATGATTTTTTTCATTATAAAGATCTAGTCTTGATCTTGCTCCTGGTATAAATGTTTACATCCCTTTTTCAGTTGTTCATATGGTTTACTCTGACAGAAAAGGAAGCCATGAGAGCCAAGAAAGCTTCATATTGTCTTAGTCTTTAGTGCCTTGAACAGAGGCGTAACTAGAAACCACAGGGCCCAGGTGCAAGAATCTAAGAAGGGCCCCATTATTATACTGAAAGAAAGGGAGACTGATGGAGAGAGAGTATGAAAGAGTGGAAGAAAATGTAAGAGTGTGAGAGTGGGGGGAATGTGAGAGAGAGAGTAGTGAAGAGTGTATGTGAGAGAGGGGGAGAGTGTGTGAGAGTGGGGGAAATATGGGGGAATGTGTGCAAGATAGAGAGGGGGAGTGAAAGTGAGAGAAGGAGTGAGTGAGAGGGAAAGATGGGAGAGTGTAACAGAGGGAGAGTGTGTGTGATAGGGAGGGAGAGTGTAAGAGAGGGGCAGGGTGTGAGAGAGATAGATTGTGAAATTGTAGCGTCATTAGTAGGGTATATAATAGGGAGTGTAACATGATGAATAATCAATAGCGAAATGTTACTGCCAAAGTAACCACAAGGCATGATAGGTAACTGTCTAGAGTCTTATTAAAGGAACACAATCAGGTCTGCCCTTTGGGCAGGGTGAAAGCTGCACCCACCAAGGGCCCTGCATATGGGGGGGGGGGGCTGCAATGTTAGAGGTGAGGGCAGGACCATCTTTAACACAGGGCAAAAGGGGCAGTTGCCCTGGGCCCAGTCTTTGTTGAGGGGCCCAAGAGTCCTAAAAAAAAAAAAATTTAGTTCATGCCAGACTGCTGATGTCATGTGACATGGGACACACACACAGTCAGTCCTAATATTGTCACAGTCAAAAATTCTCTGCTTATATTTATTTGTGAGAAACTGTGCCAGAACGTGTCAATGTCATGTGACATTCCAAGCTAGTGCCATGTGCTGTTTTAGATGTGCACTGTGCAGCACTGGATACTAAGCCCTAACTAGGCATCCAGTCAATCCAACTGCATCAGAAAAGGTCCTGCTGGGGTTACCAATGTTACCAGGTAACTGCTCTGGTGGTGGGGATTGTTTCTGGGTAGGGCTCACTATAGGCGCATGCAGCAGAAAGCTGGAGTGGCAGGCACGTGAGGATTTGAGCATCTGTGCAGCTGCACACACCTCTCTCTTCAGTCTTGAGGCTGTGTGACTCGTCTGTATCCATGCAGCCTTGGGCAGACAGCATCCAGTCTGCTGGTCCCCTTAGCCCTGCTCTTTCTGCTGTGGCTCTAAGATCAACTAACTGAAGTCTGTTAGGAAAACAGTGCTTTGTAGAAAGGTGTCAGTCGGAAGAATAAGTGAGTGTACACATGCCCCTCCCCCATGCAGCATTGTCTAGTGCAGGATGAGAGGGAACTTGTTCCTAGCAAAGTAGTGACATGTGCTGCTGTGGCTGATGTATAGTGTCATGCTGATGCTTCACACATTAAGGTAAGGTTTATTTTTATAGTTTTTATTTCTCTCTGTTTCAGATTTTACAGCTTCCCATAGTAGTTCTGCTGTTCCAGTCAGTAAACTTATATTTGTCTGCCCCTCCATGCTTCCTCCTCGGTCTTTACCTTGCTTTGCTCCTGTTGGCTGCCCTAAATCTCTTTAACCAGCTAACCTCACACTAGAATCACATTCAAAAGCATATTAAATTAATCCAGAGTGGAGGAATTTATATATTTATTTACTTATTAGTACTGCTTAGGTCCAGTTTCACATATTGCAATTTTTTTTTAATGATTAGCCCAGCAGTGGATGATCCACTGCTGGGCTAATAATTAAAAAAAATATATAAAATACATTGATTTAGTTGTTTTTTGGGATGTTGGGGTGGAGAGCGAAATTGCATGGGGGGGGGGCAAGAAAATGTTTGCCCAGGGTCCAGTCAGTATTAAAGACGGCCCTGGGTGAGGGTATGAGAGCGTGCAATGTACATCCTGTATTTAGTTTATGAAGAAGTGTTTATGGTATAAGGAGGTGTAATATATAGTGTTATTTTTTTTATGTAGGTAAACAGACATTTTCAAATGCTATCAATGGAGACAGCACCCATCCACCTGGGGTAAGGATTCATCAGGGACTGCCAATCCCAGTATACACAATGAAAGACAATGAAATCCAGCCTCATCTAAAATAATAAAACGTTTTTATTGCTTCCACATCATAAGAAAAAGGACAATGTTTCAAGCTTTATGTTGGGCTCTTAGTTATGTCTCATGACTACCCCTTTAAGTATGACAGCAGCAGTATGGAAAATTAATGTTTCATACCTTAATGGGGTTCCAGATTGGTAAGGGCTGCTTGCGTCTTAAAGGCATTTTAAAGTTGTTTTTTTATATCATGGTATGTATCAAGGATTATGTAGCAAAAGATCTGCATTCGAAATATGTTTGAAAAATGTTAATCTGTCACTTGTTCAGCATAATGCCCAGTTCTGTAAATAAGGAAGTATCCACTTAAAAATCCTTTATCTTATCTCCATTGATCGTGACCAATTAGAGCTAGCTGTAAATAAGTTTGTGTACTTCTCTAATCAATCACTGTGTATTATGTAGCCACGTCAGGAAAATTGCAGTGTAAAGAGACATTAAAAGGAGGAATTTAGATGTAAAAAGCAAAAGAAAGCAAAATAAAAAAAATGTATATTAAAATGTAATTTTTATTTCCATTAATTTAGTTAATATATTGATTTATAGGGGATTTACATTTTGAGTTAAAAGTCTCTTTAATCTGACCTTTTATGTTGTAGAATAACAAAAAAAAAATACTAGGTAACGTGTGAAAGATTTGATGGACGCCTGAGGTCATTTTAGCAAGGTATCTTAACAGGATATTGTGCTTTTGTCTCTTTTTTCAAAATCAAACGAACCTGACGATTCTTGTCAAAACTTTCCTCAAAATCAGGAGATTGTATTCAAAATCATGCGGTCCAGTTAATATAAACATAGCTCTTTGGCAGAAATGTGAACTGTTACAGGAAAATATATGTGATTGAAATATTTCAGTTTTCATGCAGCCATATTGGGTTGTAATGGTATTCACAAAGCAAGCGAGAATACAAACACACTTGCATTCTCGCCGCAAAACTTTTCCATCTACAAATTGCTGAGTTCCATTGTAAGCAATGAAGGAAACAGAGCTATACAGCAGTGTAGAAAAAAGTACTTGTATAGTATTTTAAGTTTTTTAGATCTCTAAAAGGACCCATTAAGTTAAGTTACAGAAAAACAAAATTACTTACAATTAGAAAAAATGATTAAGAGAAAAAACTTGAAACGTGAAATAAAACTCACCAAAAAAAAAACACCCCAATTTCTGTGCTTGAAAACACTGCTTGTCTTTTGCTGCTGTTCACGTAAATAGTGGCAGCAAATTTTCTCTTCATTTCTATTTGAATATGTGTAAAAATACGACATTGATTGAAGCCAATTTACTTGAAACTACGTGGAGTATCTTTTTGATTAAAGGCCCTTGTAACAATACTCTGGACATAAATACAGGTTTATCATGAATATACATTATTAAAGAAACACTCAAGTCATAATTAAACTTTTATGATTCAGATAGAGCATGCAGTTTTAAAAAACTTTCAAATGTACTTCAATTAACAAAATGTGTACAGGTTTTTTATATTTACATTTTTTGAGTCATCAGCTACTACTGAGCATGTGCAAGAATTCACAGAATATACATATATACATTTGTGATTGGTTGATGGCTGTCACATAATACAGGAGGAGTGGAAATAGACATAAGTGAAATTTTTCAGAAAAAAATCTACTACTCATTTAAAGTTCAGACTAAGTGCTATTGCATTGTCTTTTTATCATGCATTAGTTGATTATGCAAATCTACTGTATTTACTGGTCCTTTAAAGGGACTCTTTGAGATGGTAATATAAAATGATAAATCGTATATATTAAAAAAAACTCTGCAATATACGTTCATTATTTATTTTGTCCTCTTTTCCTGTAATTTCATTCTGAAATTCTGAGCTTTTCAGTTCCTGTTAGAAATGGAAGTGCAGAGCACTGTTATATTCCACACAGCCATTGGCTGCACACTCTTGTGACCTATTTATAACTGCCCCTAATTGGCCTCAGCAGAGAAGGTAACCTAAGTTACAACATGGCAGCTCCAATTGTTTTATATATATATTAAAAGTTTACACTTATTTTGTCAATGTTTAAACAGCTAACTAAACTTTAAAAAATACATCTACATGTTATACACAGACTAATCTTTTCTTTGAATACATCATTCTATCTAGCATATATTTAGTTTTTAATGTTCCTTTAAGGATACTTAGTCTTTTTAAATTAAATTAAAGTGAGTTGCTGTTTATTCTCATTAGTGAAGGATAGTTAATTGGCTAATAAGGGCAACTACTACAGCTCAGCAAACCCCACAAGCATAAAAAAATATATATTTTTTTTTACATCAAATGGACATCTTTTTTGTGGAAGGGAAATAGGCGAGTTTAATTGGCCGTGGTATCAGCGATTGTTTGCAGTACTCCCGTATTTATCTACATTTCAATGCAAGTATTTGTTTTTATTATGTTTTTTTTTTTTTTGTGAGCAGTGTCTACCATGTATTGGAGTAAAAACTATTTTATGAACATACTTATTGCTTCTTATTGTTGGTTATAGTGAGATCCAAGTTTTTTTTTATCTTTAGCTGCCTATTTAAAAAAAAAAAAAAAAAAAAAAAAGTGGATTTTAAAATGCCCTCCAAAGATACAACTAAAAATGAACCTATTCATCAAAAAGTTTTATCATGAATATGAAATTGCAGCACTAAACATTTTTTTTTGCCTAAAAAAAGTTATATAATAATGATGATAAATTTAAAGTGAAAGTAACAGGAGTTGCATATTTAAGTGGGACTTTAGTGGTCACTGGCTAAGAGGGGCAAATCCTGCAGAAAAAGGTGGATTTATTCAGCAGAGAACAACATTCTTTTCATATATATATATATATATATATATATATATATATATATATATATATATATATATATATATATATATATATATATATATAAAGAACATATTTTTTTGCTAGCATTTCCCTTTAAGAACTCTCAATCATCCCTTCCATAGGTATATTCAACTGTAAAAGCAAAGGTCAAGGGGAACATTTGCTCTGCACTTGCCCAACCTTTTACATAAGATGCTGCTGTGTAACACAAAAACAAGGGGAACTTGATTGGACTATTTAAAGTTATATTTCAAAATAGATTACAGAAAATACTTAGATAAAAAAATAAATAAATTGTACAATAAATACATTTTCATTGCCAATAAAGTACAACAGATGTATCTGGGTGTTCATACTTGATCAAATCACTACATGTACTATTTTAATAATGCAAATGAATTCATTGGTGTCATGCAGTTATGTGACAAATGGAGTAAATATGCGTTCCCACACAACTGGCCAAAAAACAAACCCTTTTGTAAACAAGTAATAACCTAATTGTCTCTATTGAGCTAATCTACCTATGCACAAAAAAAGAAAAAGGTTTGTCTTATTTTGGGGTTCTCTGGGAACTAATTACACATTTGCATTTGTTTGGTTCCATTAAAAAGCAAAGTGTTTGTCAATCAAGTATTTTCTTTTACCCTTAGTTCACCCTGACAAACAAAAAATAACAGAAAAGGGACAGAAAGGAGCCTTGATTTGCAAGCACTTAGTTTAGACACAATGGCATTGCACAAAAGGGAGAAGCCAGAAATGTCTGGCCAAGGTAGCTGATATCTCTTACAGATGTCTTAATGGGACATTAAACTCACAATGTTATTTCTAATAAATTGTTTATTAGGTATAGAAAAAAAATATGTAATGCATTTTTATTATTTGCTTTGAAGATTATGTTTTGAGAGAGTGGTGTGTATACTGGAGGATCCAAAAGTTTGACTATTCTACATGCTACACAGTGGTTGCTTGATCAGAGCAGGAACACATGACCAGTGCAGAGGAGATAAGCAAACAAAATGACAATTATAGAACATTTAAAAATAAAAATTTTTTTTACATGCAAACTTCTTGCAATTTGAGTGCTTGATTGCTGATATGTTTTACTCAAATATAAAAATGATTATAACAATGCTTTAATATAAATGTATAAATATCGGAAATAAAATATGTCGTCTCTCAAACAGTTACAACATGGAACCTATAAACTTCAACGTAATTTAAAAATAATTTCTTTTTAATATTGCAAATTTGATTATGATAATTCCAAGCCAAAAAATTATAGCTGGTCAAGACAAAATATTGTATAGAATGTTACTTTTAAAATGGAAATAATATTTAAATGCATGTTTTTAAATTACTTCTTTCCAGAATGTAAGCGTAGTTATTTTATACCATGAATATTCTTATCCACTAGACTTACTATAAAATGTCAGTATGTCATGGAATAGAATGCACATGCGTTGGTCTCATGGACTGACTGTCAATCTGAAGTAGCAAGGAATTTGTTGCTACATAAGTAATCATATAAAGATAATACTATCATTTGCTTCAGAATTATTCCAAATTTACGAATAAGAGTAATAATATGTGTTTCCCACCAAAACAGAACATATTGATGGGCCAGTTTAGGTCAGGGGCTGCTATTTTGTATTTTCCATGCAATTAATGCATATACGTATCACCAGACTTCAAAATTGCCACTAATTCCATATTCATGTGTAGCCTGTTCTACAGGTCATTTATATCAATTTAGAATGTAGCTAATCACAGCTTCCTACAGCATTTGGGGATTCTCCAGGCAAAATATATTACCTTTTCACAGCAATCCACAACCGTCAGAAACCAAGAGAATGTTCATGTTTTTTTCCATAAATTATTAACAGAATAATAATCTCTGGTGTTTGTACTCTCACCACACTTACACTAAAGTTGTAAGTATTCATAATAAGTTGTAACTGGCATTTTTTTTCTCTTTTTTTAAATATTTTTACCTAAGAAATATAAAAAAGAAATCAACATTAACAACATAAATAACAAAACAATCACATAAATGTTCCCATTTAAAATATTGAGATGTAAAGCACAAAAACTGAATTCCCCATAAAACGCTTACTGCTTGAGCGCCATTAGGATGGCACGGAACGTCCTAGCCATTTGGCTGTCCTGAAACAAAAGCTGCTTTCTAAATGGGATCGCGGACTGGAGGGCATATCTATCGTCATAGGCACTTCCCCCTGATCCCATCTTATCATTGAAATCATGCAATCGCATGAACGATCGCATGATTTACATTTTTACTCAAATAATTCCCAGCAAGAAGGGGTTAAAGGGACACTAAACCCACATTTTTCTTTCATGATTCAGATAGAGCATGACATTTTAAGCAATTTCCTAATTTACTCCTTTTAACAATTTTTCTTCGCTCTCTTGCTATCTTTATTTAAAAAGCAGGGATGTAAAGCTTAGCAGTCAGCCCATTTTAGGTTCAGCACCATGGATAGCGCTTGCTTATTGGTGGCTGACATTTAGCCACCTACTGTATAAGCCAGCATAACCCAGGTTCTCAACCAAAAATGGTCCGGCTCCTATGCATTACATTCCGGCTTTTTAAATAAAGATAGCAAGAGAACGAATAAACATTGATAACAGGAGTAAATTAGTAAGTTGCTTAAATTTTTTTATGCTCTATCTGAAACACGAAAGAAAATGTGGGTTTAGTGTCCCTTTAAGGACATTAAACTATTACTTTCATTTAAAACTATGCTGGTCTCACACTCTCTAGAGAGACCAAAAAGTAAATTCTGTAACCTGCAAATGCTGCAAATCAAATAGTTGATTTGGACAATTTGCAGCATTTTGAAAACCTGGGTTACAGATTTGCTTTTTGCCCTCTCTAGGGAGTGTGAGACACAAAAAGCAAGAGGTGCTTAAAGTGATAGTAAATCCTAGCGTTTCTGAAATCCTAGGATTTACCAGTGGAACAAATAAAGGGGACTTTCAGTTATGAAGTATAAAATACTTCATGCTGAAAGTTCCTTTATTTGTAAGCGCCTCAGGCAGCCTACTGCAGAACGCTATTTTGCTGTGAGGTGACGTTTCCACCTCTTAGCCAATAGCGAGCTAGCTATCCGGTATGGTGCCAGCTGACCCGCACGGCTATTGGCTGAGATGTGGAAACGTCACTTTTACAGCAAAATAGCATTCTGCCGTGGGCTGCCTGAGGAGCTCAGTGCAGCAAACGCTTCAGACAAATAATGGAACTTTAAGCATGAAATATTTTATACTTCATGACTGAAAGTTCTCTTTATTTATGCCACTGGTTAATCCTAGTGTTTTACAAATAGCATGATTTACCATCACTTTAATGTCATTTCAAGGTCTGGAACCACCACTAATAAGCATTTCTCCTTACTGTTACTTGTTAAAGGGATATGAAACAGTGCTGATTTAGTAAAAAGAATATTGTTAAAGGGACATTAAACACTAAATACATGCTAGATAGAATGATGCATTCAAAGAAAAGATTAGTCCATGACTAACATGTAGATGTACTTTTTAAAGTTTCATTAGTTGTTTAAAAAGTGACAAAATAAGTGTAAAGTTTTAGTGTCTATAAAACAATGGGAGCTGCCATGTTGTAACTTGTGTTACCTTCTCTGCTGTGGCCAATTAGGGTCAGTTATAAATAGAACACTAGAGTGTGCAGCCAATGGTTGGGCTGGATTTAACAGTGTTCTGCACTTCCATTTCTAACAGGAACTGAAAAGCTCACAATTTCAGAATGGAATTACAGGCAAAGAGGACAAAATAAATAATGAAAGTATATTGCAGAGTTGTTTTATTATATACAATTTATAATTTTATATTACCATCTCAAAGTGTTTAATGTCCCTTTAAATAAAAGTAAATATAAAAAGAAACAGGTTGTGTTTTCTTGCAAAATGAGCACTTATAAATTCTCAGTGTAGTCACTGCCTTTAGTGAGATAAGTGAACAGACATTACAGAACTTAAAGGGCCATGATACCCAAATGTTGAAACACTTGAAATTGATGCAGCATAGCTGTAAAAAGCTAACTAAAAAATATCACCTGAACATATCTATGTAAAAAAGAAAGATATTTTACTTTAAAATGTCCTAAGTATTCACACCCCATTGCAAAGGACTTTAAGCAGCAAATCAGTATGCATGTCCCGGGATCTGCAAGGGAGTGAGCCTCATGCACACTCATGTTATTTCCCTATTCAGTTTAAGGAAATTTACTATGAAATCTCATGAGAGTTAAGTCAAATCTCATGAGATCACAGTAAAATAGTTCATGACCTCAGCACTGTTGATGCTGATTGGCTGCAGTTCATTTCTTAATTATTATTTTGTTACCTGTAGCTGGACATAGAGATGTTCAAGTGATATTTTTCTTTTTACAGTTATACTGCATTAGTTTCATGTGATTTAGCATATGAGTATTATGTCCCTTTAAGTTCTAATGTCGTGCAATTTTTGCAGCAGAAGTTCTCTACTGAGCTTGGGCAATAAAATAACTACAGCTAGAGCAGATGTCTCCTAGCAACCACATCAAATGAAAAACTATTCCATATGCTTTCCTGTAGAGACCCCCAAATCCTTGTGTGGGTGTGACAGGAAGTAATGTGCTCTGCACAAATGAAGTTTTTTTTTTTTTTTTTTTAAAAAGGCAAAATCTGTATATAAAGATAAATGATACATCTTGTAATTAAATCTATTATATATAGCCCACTGCTTACTTCTTGTTTATTGGAACAATGAAACAGACTGCATTGTGTCCCTTTTTTGGAGATCTTTGAAAAAATAGCCATAAAACAATCAAATATTTGAACATCCGCGAATAATATAGTATTTTAGGAATAGCATACTAATCTTGCATAAACTGTTGATGGAAAATCAGTTGTGTTTTTGAGGATTATAGCTTCTTTGAAACATGAATAGCAATAATGTATCAGCAATATGAATTCTCTATCTATACAATTAGTTATGGTATTCCCTAAACCCAGGTTACATAACAAACTTAACTCCCTTGGAACTTAAAAACGTTCACATAACTTCCTACGTAATCTCTTTTCACAAAAGCACTAAAAGAATTATACAATTTTGTTTTAGTTCCAAAGGTTTTGTTTAGTTTCTTTCACTAACGGATTTGAAGTGAACAAAGAATTACATTTTGGCAGAACAAAACTGTTTGCTACAATTATTTCATTTAGACCCAGGGATTAAATTAAATTTAAGGTAGGTAGCGCTTACCTCACGGTATAAATAGAAATACTGGAACAATGACTGATCTTAATCTTTTTTTTTTAACTAAATAAAAAGAATTGATCAAGGCTGCTAAATATTTTCATATGGTATATTAAAACCAGAAAAAAAACTGTTGAGATGTTAAATTAATTTGAATATGTGCATTGAATGTATCAACATTTAGCAACTCACGATAAAATAGATGTTCTGAGAGCATTTAAAACTATATTTTGCCAGCACAATTTTAGTTTTTTTGCAGTCCAGGGACATATCCTTTGGAATGTCTATTGAGTATGTTTATTGCATCTCCTCTGCTGTGCCTAATTAGGGTAAAACATACATGAACTCCTGCACTGATCAAGTGTTCTGTGTGGCAAATTGTACGGCCAGTGTTCTACATCCTGGGCCCGATCCGATATGCAGCGTCGCCCGCAGAAGCCGGCGACGCCAAACTTTGCGCGGGTTTGGTATCACATATACGGCGTAGCATACAATTTACGCGCGTATATTTCTGCCATCGCCCGTATTATTTTTACCCATAGACTGACATACAAAACACGCGCAGTTTGGTATCCAATATACAGCGTAAGGACTTACGCGCGCAGAATTCAGAAAATCTACTCCATTCTCATCTCGCCACAAATTGCAGGCGCAGCAACCCTTGCACTGACTTAGAAACCAACGTAACTCTCTGAAGGCCTAACAAATGCATGCTCAACAACATACATATCATCAGCTTGATCACAAATAGTTAAACCCTTCAAAGCATTTATTATTCCTGCCCCTGCAAGTGTGTCAAACCAATCCCAAACAGCACAACCTCACAACAGGAAGCCTTAAAAACCCGCCAATGCACATCCTCATTAGCCACCATGTTTTCCTGCTTTCCATAGAGAGACAGCATCATGGGGCACAAGGGTGCATCATGGGGCACAAGGGGTGCATCATGGGGCACAAGGGGTGCTGGAAGCCCTACAAGCCCCTGTTGTTCCCTCTATACATGCTGATTCTATAGTTGCTGCTGAGGTCCCTGGTCATGGTGGTGCCCCTGCTGCAGCTGGTCATAGAATTACATACTGCGGATTTCCACTGCATGTAAGTGAAACTACTACATCCCACCCCTTCCCTTAACCACCCTAATTACTGAAAATATCTCATTTGTTTAATTCATGTTTAGGTCACTATGATTTATTGACTATCATTAAGAAGAATGAAAATGGATGTTCATACCTTATGTTCACACCTTCTGTAAAAACATTATTATTTAGATATATATACCCATGTGCAGGGATAGGCAAGTTGTCCTTCACTAAAGGTCTTTACCTGAGAAAATGTCCGCCACAGCCTTGCCTTGTGCCTATCCCTGGCCATGTGTCAATATCCATTGGATGTGAGAAACCTTGATTTGCATCTTATAAGTGAATATTACTATATGTACCCTTCATACACAACTATGTGATGTGGTTTATAGAACATGAATATGTCATAAACATGATGATATTACCTTTTTTGGGCCATTTCCACATAGGCCTTACTATTTAAACAATATTAGTGTTCTAAAACACCCCTCACATGGATGTGTATGACAATTATATGGTAAATAACAGCGGACAAGATTTATTGTGAACTATAAGAATATTTTTTTTTTTAGGCTTCTTGGATGAGGGGGCTGAGGTGACTGGAGTGGATTTCCTGGTTCTCCTTGTTTGGGAAGATTCAGATGATTCTGCTGGAGTGCTGGCCACAGATGATAGGCTGGAGGCAGTGTCCTGCTGGGGTGTGAAGTGCTCAACCAACACACCCAAGAGTTGGTTTTGTTCCCGCCATCTGTTGTCAATCTGCATCTGCATATCAGAAATAACTCTCATCATCTGCGACTGTTTTTTTACAATTGCAGTTAATGATGCTGCCATGTCCCTCTGCAGCTCTATGGTACGCTGGAGTAACCTCTGTTGGCTCCTGTGAAACCTGTGTTGGCCTTTTTGTCTGCTCTCGCAGCTTGTTATGAGCCTCTACTGGAGTGAAATGTATTCCTCGGCCAGGGGAGAATACAGTGGATCTACAGGTTCTTGAGCAGCAGTGATTCTAGGTGCAGGTTCAGCTCTATCTGCTGGTGCTTCAGGGACAACTTCAGCTGCTGGTGCTTCAGGGACAACTTCAGCTGCTGGTGCTTCAGGGACAATTTCAGCTGCTGGTGCTTCAGGGACAACTATATGCTCATCTGAGGATGGTGGAGCTCTCCCAAGGGAAGCGGATGGTGGAGCTCTCCCAAGGGAAGCGGATGGTGGAGCTCTCCCAAGGGAAGCGGATGGTGGAGCTCTCCCAAGAGAAGAGGATGGTGGAGCTCTCAGGCTGGATTGGTAGTCCCATTGCCGACTAGTGTGTGACCACTCAGCCTGTCCAGTTTGCATTTCTTGCGACATCCCCTGTGTGGAAAAGCCATGACTGGCCTGATATTGTTGTGGGGGGGGGGTAAAGACATGGACCCTTCGTGGATGACTTGGCTCCCCCTCAAAGCCAAAAGAATATTCTTCAGGCCAGGTATCTTGCCAGGGGTCGTATGCCAATGGTGGTGGCATAACTTCTGGGTTCTCAACAGATGCAATCCAACCCTGCTCATGCCTGGGAGCATACTGTCCATGTTGCTGCCTGAAGACTGGTGGTGGAGGTGGCTGCATGGCTGTGACTGGTGGTGGGGATGGCTGCATGCCTGTGACTGGTGGTGGTGGTGGAGGTGGCAGCATGCCTGTTTGCAGCCTGGTGACAGGAGGTTCTGTGGAGGAGTCAAATGATGAGAGGGATTAGTACAGTCATATATATGTCCATGTGGGCATACAATGTACATTGATACATGCTAGGGACAATACTCATTCTCATGTCAAACTGTATAACATGCATGTGCACAATGGGATTTGTGATATGAGGGATTTTAATTTGCACAGTATACAGGTATGTGTTTCATACAATAGTTATGTGTACATGTCAGTGATGGAGAAAATGTGTTCTTTAAGTGACACTATGGTCACACAATTTACTTTAGCCTGATGTAGGCACAGAACCTGCTTTCGGAGCTAAAAGTATTGTGATGGCTATAGTGTCTATTTACTGAAAACTCAACATGTGGCTTGTGGCCTGTGTTACTCTGAGACATGTTAGTATTGCACTATTCCACCTCATATCATTAATTGCATTGTGTTAAGTAGCATTAATGTCAAATAAAATTGTATATGTTTTTGTTAGTAGGCCAAATACCATGCTCCTCATTGTGTACATGAATGTGTGACATTAAAGGATGTTATATCTCAAATACATATAATACTGGTGTGCGGGATGTTACTCACCAGCATGAGGTGCTGTGGTTGCAGCCCCTGAGTCACGAGCCCCTGGAAGTCCACGGACTGCTGTGATACTCAGGGACCTGCGTATCATCTCCTGCCAGGTGTTGTATTCGGTTTCCAGGGGTGGACCACCGCCTGTTCCCCTCTGGTGCATGGCTTCCTGCCCCATTTTCTCTTTCACCCGCCTCTTGCAATCGTTCCACCTTTTTTTTTTTAAGTCCCTC